>NW_026599152.1:0-13068 GCF_029784165.1 Wyeomyia smithii
TTTAAAATTACTGATAGGTGATGGGAAATAGGTTTTCATGCATCTTTGAGTAACCTGTGTATTAATTGAAAAAAAATTTTTTTTGCTTCTGAAAATATTTCTAAATGGGCATAAGAAAGATTTGAAAATACTGGTAGGTGATGAAAAATGGGTTTTCGCGCATATTTGAGTAACCATTAACATTCTTGCAAAAATAAAAAAAATTTTTATTCGCTTCGATATAACGTAACGAAAATAAAAATATAGTTGCTTATATCGAGGTATGAATGTGGTAGTTCCATCTCAATGAAGGATCCAGGACAAGCCCTAAGTATTTGAATTTGAATACTCTTTCGATCCCAATGGAACCAATCTGAAGTTGAGCACTCACAGGTGTTGAACGAACTGAGTGGAAAATCATGTATTTGGTCTTGTCCAAGTTAAGAGATAGAAGGTTTTCGCAGAAATATTCAAGTATTGCCATATCATCAGACATTTGCCAAGTTATATCGTTTACATTTGCCCCAGGATACGAGAGAGAGGTGACATCAGCGAACAGGCGAGGCTTTGCCGCTATTTCCGAAATACTTAATTCTACGGGGCCAAGTTGAGCACTCACAGATGTTGAACGAACTGAGTGGAAAATTATGTATTTGGTCTTGTCCATGTTAAGAGACAGAAGGTTTTCGCAAAAATATTTTTGAAGTATTGCCATATCATCAGAAATTTGCCAAGTTATATCGTTTACATTTGCTCCAGGATACGAGAGAGAGGTGACATCAGCGAACAGGCGAGGCTTTGCCGCTATTTCCGAAATACCTAATTCTTCGTGGCCAACTTGGGCTCCTACTGGAAACGGTTGGAGACATTAAGCATAAAAACGCAAATACAGCATATCAGGTGCTATGTGATTGAATCGAGCCCTCGCTTGGTGTTCGCGCTACAACACATGCGTCGCATAGCGAGATTGTTGTTAGTGTGTACAACGGTGAGTACTGGCAAAGGGAATCCAATTGCAAAACAGCTGTGCGGCGTATAACAGAACTTACTCGCCTTAATTTACAACTTATTAATTTTAATTTAAATAATTGGTTGTTTATTTTTCATAGTGTTGCATCAAAGAGTTTGTATACGAAACGATCCCTCTTAGTGCGAGTAATTTTGGAAAACTTAAATTACTCTAAACATCTATATGTCTCTCTAATCGCTATTCACCAATTTAGATATAAAGGTTTCTTCTGCTGTATAATTGGTTCAACAGTATTTGTTTAAATATATGGGTCATTCCATACGAAGTGACCACGAAAAGCACAAACTTGGACACGACCATTACAGATTTTGCTCAAAGTTGGGAGAATTGTTCATCTACCGTCACTTTGAAAAAATCCCAAATTTGGTGTCGATTGGAATACCCCCCGCTCTGTGGGACCCCCCTGTTTATTGCAAAGTCACGCATTTTTTGTTCAAAATCTCTTTTTTCTTTTTCTTACAATTCATAGACGTAAGTCGTCCGAAAAATACTGATAGATGATTTTTAAAGAAAATAAACCAAGAAATCCATAAAAACTATAAGTTTTGACCGAAAGTGTTGCCAGATAAATTATTTTTGTATTTGAAAACTAAATTTACATTTTTCGGCAAATGCAGCCATTTTAATTTTAAATTTGATAATTTCATCGTGTTCCTTGAAAAATTTCCCATAAGAAACATCTATCATCCCGAGTTAATATTAGCCACTCTCGAGATATAACATTTTTACGAAAAAAGTTGTAAACTTCGTTAATATTTTTTTTTACAATATATAGACGTAAGACACCCGAAAAATAGTAATAGATGAATTTTGAAGAAAATGAACCAAGGAATCCAGAAAAAATATTTTTTGACCGGAAGTGTTGCCAGATGGATTATTTTTGTATTTGAAAACTAAATTTACATTTTTTGGCAAATGCAGCCATTTTTAACCGCGTAAATTCCGGAATCCGCATAAAAAAAAACCATCGTTAATTTTGCATTCCGAGTGAAGGGAAACCGAAATCCGCGCGAAAAACCGCGTAAATTCCGGAATCCGCGTAAAAAAAGCCGCGAAAAAAAACCCGCGTAAAAAAACCGCGTAAAAAGCGACCTTTATATATATATATATATATATATATATATATATATATATATATATATATATATATATATATATATATATATATATATATATATATATATATATATATATATATATATATATATATATATATAAATATGTATATATATATATAAATATATATATATATATATATATATATATATATATATATATATATATATATATATATATATATATATATATATATATATATATATATATATATATATATATATATATATATATATATACATATATTTTTTTGTTGTTGCAGGTGAAGGGGAAATTTGCATCCAAGCCAAAGTGTGGGGTTTGGTTTGAATCAGTGACCGGACCCACTAAAAACCCCTTTAGTCTCCAGCCCATAATACTCCCCGGGACCACCGCTAGGTATTGCTTCGGGGATATATATAAATATATATATATAAATATATATATATATATATATATATATATATATATATATATATATATATATATATATATATATATATATATATATATATATATATATATATATATATATATATATATATATATATATATATATATATATATATATATATATATATATATATATATATATATATATATATATATATATATACATATATTTTTTTGTTGTTGCAGGTGAAGGGGAAATTTGCATCCAAACCCCTGAGGTGACCAACCTCAGGGAGTGTGGGGTTGGTTTGAATCAGTGACCGGACCCACTAAAAACCCCTTCAGTCTCCAGCCCATAATACTCCACCGCTAGGTATTGCTTCGGGGAGCGGCTTTTGTGCTCTGTGCACCCTCTTGGTTCTTTAGGTCTTTTTGCTAACTTAGCGAACTAACCTGGAGACTGGCCGTTAGCTAACACTGGCGTGTCGGTGGTCAACCTGTCGCCTGTTTTGCAATTCTAAAACTATTTGAGAGGCGGCTGTACAAACCGCCCTCCAAATGTTTGGGTCTTTGGGTCGCTCCGCGCTTGCACAAAACGTGGGCACACGAAGAAGACATGCTCAGCAGTCTCTTCCGCATCCGCGCACTCGGGACACATGGGGGACCCCGCATGCCCGAATCTGTGTAGATACTGCCTAAAGCAACCATGGCCCGACAGAATCTGTGTCAGATGGAAGTTCACTTCTCCATGGCGCCTCCCGACCCATCCGGATACATCCGGAATAAGTCGATGCGTCCATCTACCCTTCGCGGAATTGGACCACTCCTGCTGCCATCTGATTATCGAGAATGATCTTCTGGTACCTCGTATGCCCTCTGTGTCACGTTGATCGAAGCATTCTACGTCCTCCTTAATGGCTATGCTGATAGGCATCTTGCTGGACAGGACGCAGATTGCGTCGTATGACACAGTTCGATACGCGCTCGCAACCCTCAGGCAAATGAGCCTGTAGGTACTTTCCAACTTACTCCGATGTTTACTAGTACCTAGTGCTTTGGACCACACTGGCCCGCCGTATCTCAGTATGGACGAAGTCACGCTAGCTAGAAGTTTCCGCTTGCTGCCGTACACTGCTGAGCTTTTGGACATCATGCGAGATAATGCTGTAATAGCCATTGAAGCCCTCTTACAGGCATATTCGACATGGCTCCCGAAGGCGAGCTTGTAATCGATCATCACCCCCAGCAGCTTCAGGGAGCGCTTAGAGGCGATGGTGCAATTCCCGACACTGATCAACGCCTGTTGCTTCGGCTTGCGGTTATTGAAAACTGAAATCTCCGTCTTATGATTTGCCAGCTCCAGTTTTTTGGAGCGCATCCAGTCCTCGACGACGCTTATAGAGTGCGAAGCCGTCAACTCAACCTCCTCGATCGACTCGCCGTAGACCTCAAGTGTGATGTCGTCCGCAAATCCAACGATCACAACCCCTTGGGGGAGCTTTAGTTTCAGCACTTCATCGTACATGATATTCCACAGTACCGGGCCCAGGATGGAACCTTGTGGAACCCCTGCGGTAATTGGGACACATTTTTGACCCTCGTCTGTGATGTAAACTAGCACACGATTCTGGAAATAATTTTCCAGAATCCTGTACAAAGACACCGGAATGTCTAGTTTCCGAAGCGAGTGGGCTATGGAATCCCAGCTAACACTATTGAACGCATTTTTCACGTCCAACGTGACGATTGCGCAATAGCGAATGCCCCATCTTTTACGCTGGAGTGCTACCTCTGCTGTTTTGGTGACCGACAGAATAGCATCCACCGTAGACTTGCCTTTTCGGAAGCCGAACTGGTTACTCGACAGACCGTTTGCACTTTCGGTGTACCTAACCAGTCTATTGAGAATAACCTTCTCGAGCACCTTACCCGCCGTATCGAGCAGACATATTGGCCTGTATGCCGACGGGTCACCAGGTGGTTTCCCTGTCTTCGGCAATAAGACCAGCTCCTGTCGCTTCCATCTCTCTGGGAATGTACAGTCATCCAGGCACTTCTGCATGACTTCCCGAAATAGTCTGGGGGCCTCTTTGATGGCCTTTTTCACAGCCAGATTCGGAATCCCATCCAATCCCGGTGCCTTGCTCACCTCCAGGGAGTTGGCGATCGCGATGAGTTCCTCATTCGTAACCGTTTCCGCCTCCTCTGCCTTGGCACGGCTAACGCCGTCACTCATATATTGGGTGTTCGGCAGGTTGGCCGACCTCCTCTGGTCTGAGTTTGAGATACTGGAACGTCGGTGAAGTGACTCGCCAGCCGGAGGCCAAGGATTTGGGTCGTGGCGTGGAAAGAGTCCCTCTATGATCCGCTCAAGCATCGCTGGTGATTTTTCTGCGGGCGCCATCGCACCCTTAGTCTTGGCCACCACCATCCTATAGGCGTTACCTCACGGGTTAGTGTTGGCACTAGCGCACAGTCTTTCGAAGCACGCAAGTTTACTAGCTTTTATTGCTCTCTTAAGCGCCGCTCTTGCGGAACTGAATGCCCCTCGACGATCTTCCCTTTCTTCGTCGGTTCGCGCACGTTGAACTCTTCTTCTCGCTTGAAGACACGCTCTGCGGAGGTCCGCTATCGCGTCGGTCCACCAGTAGACTGTCTACCAGGCTGGCCAGGCTGGCGGTTCCTAGGCATAGTGGCGTCGCACGCCCGCGAAAGTATGGCAACAAGTTGATCAGCGCTCGGGTTACGAGCTCTGCTCGCCTCGTGTTCTAGTCTAATTGCTTCCACAAATACCTCTTCGTTGAAGTGTGATATCCTCCACCCGCGAGGAGCTGGAGTGTTAATTCTACTCGCCACATGCGGTCTCGTTTTACAGTCTACGCTATAACAGACCGCCAGATGGTCGCTATGAGTGTAGCCATCGTCTACCCTCCAGTTCGTGATCAATCCTGGACTACAGAATGTCACATCGATGATCGACTCCGCGCCGTTTCTACTGAAGGTGCTCTTCAAGCCGGCGTTGGCCAGATCTATGTTGAGCTTCGCCAAAGCCTCCAACAAGATCCGGCCTCTCTGGTTTGTGCGTCAACTTCCCCACTCAGTTGCCCATGCGTTGAAGTCGCCCGCCACTACCAACGGTGATAGACCGATCAGCTCCCCGGTGGCTCGGTCGATCATCCTTGCGAACTGCTCGGTAGACCAACGAGGCGGAGCATAGCAGCTGCAGTAGTACACTCCGTTCACCTTGGCAACCGCGTATCCTTCGTTTGAAGTTGACACTATCTCTTGAACCGGGAACCTGCTCGTCGTCCATATTGCCGCCATACCGGACCCGTCCGAAGTCCAGTTACAACAGTCCGACAACGACTCAGTGACTGCTTGGTATAGCAGTTGCTGAGCCGGGAAGCAGAGGTTCAAATTTAGCTGTGTCACTCTCACGCCCGTGGCTTACTAGTCGGCTTACCGGCCGTGCACCTCGGGCCTCCCATTATGTGCTCTGCCTCACGCTTCCCGGCGCACGCCAAGCACTTCGGGGGCTCTCCGCAGTCTTTGCTTTTGTGGCCTGCAGCGCCGCACCGCCTGCATAGGGAGCTCCTGTCAGGCCCCTTGCAGCTAAAGGACTTGTGTCCTTGCTCGAAGCATCGAAAGCAGACCTCCGGCGGCTGGTAGATGCTGAGTAGGCACATTGACCAGCCCACTTTGAGCCTTGCTACCTTTAGCGCCTGGTTTGCGTCTACTGACGGAAGCCTGACAGTGGCAGTCTGGGTTCCTACTGGGCCTTTGCGCAGTCGAACTGCCTCTGGTGCCACAACCTCTTCGCACTGCTCCTTGAGGGCATCCACGACTTCGCATGCCTCGGTGACCTCGTCCAGGTATTTAATTTGTAGGGTTACCTGCGACGTGAGTGCCCGAACCTGCACTCTATCTCCAAGTGCCTCTTGGGCCAATGCCCGATAGGCTTGGCCCTTGTTTCTGGCTTCTTTGCGGAGCTCGACGATCATTTCTCCCTTGCGGGATCGGCGGATGCTACGCACATCTGCCCCCAGATCTTTGAGCTTCGCATCGCCTCTCATTGCCTTAAGGACTTCCGAGTACTTTGACTCTTCTGTCTTAAGGATGAGTGCGTCGCCCTTATTTTTAACTTTCTTCGTCGCAGGATTTGTAACCGGGTGCGGTTTTTTGGCCACCACTTTTTGGTTCCTACTCCTTCCCGGAACTGTTACCCACGGGTTACCGGGAGCCTTCTGCTCCTTGGCTGCCACCGTGGGCGTTGCTGGCGCCACTCCTACACCGGTCTGAGGGCTGTTTGCGATTAAACGCTTCTTGGTGCCCCCGGGGGCCGTCTCTCCCGCGGACTGTCGCGTTCGTTTGGCAGCTGGCCCTGCCGCGCAAACCGCCGCAAACGTGCTGGTGTCCGTTTGGACCGACTTCGTCGCCAGCTCGGTCACCTTCGTCTCCTCTTTCTCCGCAGCCGCAGCTTTCATTTCGAGCTCGGCATGCTCCTTTTTCGCAGCATCGACGGAGGACCGAAGCATGTAGAGGGCCTGCTTCAAGTACTTCGTTGTATTGCTGCGACTTTTCGCAAACTCGATTATAGCATCGAGCTGCTCAGACAGGGCCACTACCCTCGGTAGCGTGTCCCGCTGTCTTCCGACCACCTTTAATGGCTGTGGACCAGCCACCGCGATGTCTTGCGTAGATCCGGTAGGCGTACTGCCTTTACCGTCTTCGCAGGCGACCTTCACTGCACCCGTCTCCACTTTTCTGGGCGGAGACCGCTGGATGCCACCTCGCGCAAATGGGGTTTCCAACCAATCTGCGCCCATCTCCAGAGTTTTGTTTTGCTGCATTCTTGTTTATTGGGTCCCCCTACCAGCCGCTATCCTTATCCATAATGGAGTAGTCGCCTAAATGGTCCCAAGGTAGTCTTTGCCGGAGCAGTGAGGCCATGGCTAGGGGCGGCTGCCATAGCGCCTAATGGGCAACTATGACACCCCCGACCGGCGCAAGTCAGGAAAAGACATCTGATAGGATCAGATCCCACCAGGCAATGGACTCGGAACGTACTGGAAGGCCTGCCAGGTTTTACGGGACGGAGACCCCTGCACCGGTTGTAATTTCGCCGTTTCAAGCCGTTATCACACGACATTACTAAGGGAGCTCGGCGCAGGTGCCAGCCCAAAATCATGGTACGAAAACGAAATCCGACTCGTATCCTATAATGATGCGACCAGTTGCCGTAATTGGGAACATTACTGGCATCAGTCCCAATGGGCGGTATAGTGCATTTGGGTGGTGGGAGCGGCACTACTCGCTCCGTCGGAGCTGCTTCCGGCCAGTGTGGCTATTGCGAGAATCCAGCGCCCCAGTGCCTGAATCTCGCCACGACCTAGGCTAGCTCCCGCTGATGGTCCGGGACTGCTTGCTAGCACTTCCGTGGCCTTCGGTGATCGCCAATTACCGACCCGTGGTGGCATACAGCTCTGCCATATATAAATATATATATATATATATATATATATATATATATATATATATATATATATATATATATATATATATATATATATATATATATATATATATATATATATATATATTTTTTTTTTGTTTTTTTTTTTGTTTCAGGTGGAGGGGAAATTTGCATCCAAACCCCTGAGGTGACCAACCTCAGGGAGTGTGGGGTTGGTTTGAATCAGTGACCGGACCCACTAAAACCCCTCCAGTCTCCAGCCCATAATACTCCCCGGGACCACCGCTAGGTATTGCTTCGGGGAGCGGCTTTTGTGCTCTGTGCACCCTCTTGGTTCTATAGATCTCTTTGCTAACTTAGCTAACTAACCTGGAGACTGGCCGTTAGCTAACACTGGCGTGTCGGTGGTCAACCTGTCGCCTGTTTTGCAATTCTAAAACTATTTGAGAGGCGGCTGTACAAACCGCCCTCCAAATGTTTGGGTCTTTACACATCCTCCGAACTAGGTTGTCCGAAGTGGTGTCTGGCCCGCTCACTACCATCATGTCGCTCCGCGCATGCACAAAACGAGGGCACACGAAGAAGACATGCTCAGCAGTTTCTTCCGCATCCGCGCACTCGGGACACATGGGGGACCCCGCATGCCCGAATCTGTGTAGATACTGCCTGAAGCAACCATGACCTGACAGAATCTGTGTCAAGTGGAAGTTAACTTCTCCATGGCGCCTCCCGACCCATCCGGATACGTCCGGAATAAGTCGATGCGTCCATCTACCCTTTGCGGAATTGGACCATTCCTGCTGCCATCTGATCATCGAGAATGACCTTCTGGTGCCTCGTATACCCCTTGTGTCACGTTGATCGAAGCATTCTACGTCCTCCTTAATGGCTATGCTGATAGGCATCATGCCGGACAGGACACAGATTGCGTCGTATGACACTGTACGGTACGCGCTCACAACCCTCAGGCACATGAGCCTGTAGGTACTTTCCAGTTTTCGACGATGACTGTTGGTACCTAACGCTTTGGACCACGCTGGCCCACCATACCTAAGTATGGACGAAACCACGCTGGCAAGAAGTTTACGCTTGCTGCCATATACCGCTGAGCTATTGGACATCATTCGAGATAGTCCTGCAGCGGCCGTTGAAGCCCTCTTACAGGCATAGTCGACGTGACTCTTAAATGTGAGCTTATCGTCAACCATAACCCCCAAGAGCTTCAAGGAACGCCTTGAGGTAATGGTGCAGTCACCGACTCTGACCACCGCCTGTTGCTCTAATTTGCGGTTGTTCACAACCGTAACCTCCGTTTTATGGTGCGCTAACTCCAGTTTCCTAGAGTGCATCCAGTCTTCGACCTTGCGTATGCAGTGCGCGGCCGTCAACTCGACCTCTTCGATCGACTCGCCGTAGACCTCTAGCGTGATGTCGTCTACGAAACCGACGATCACAACCCCTAGAGGGAACTTTAGTTTCAACACCCCGTCATACATGACATTCCACAACACCGGGCCCAGGATGGAACCTTGCGGTACCCCTGCGGTGATTGGGACGCACTTCTGACCCTCCTCCGTGTTGTAAACTAGTACCCGATTCTGGAAATAATTTTCCAAAATCTTGTACAACGACACCGGTACGTGGATGCTCCTAAGCGCGAGCGCTATGGAGTCCCAACTGGCGCTATTGAATGCATTCTTCACGTCAAGCGTGACGATTGCGCAATAGCGAATGCCCCAACTCTTACGCTGGAGTGCTACCTCTGCCGTCTTGGTGACAGAGAGAATAGCATCCAGCGTGGATCTACCTTTCCGGAAGCCGAACTGGTTACTTGCCAGACCGTTTACACCCTCTGTGTACTTCACCAGTCTGTTGAGGATAATCCTCTCAAGCACCTTGCCCGTAGTGTCCAGCAGACAGATAGGTCTGTATGCCGATGGGTCCCCTGGCGGTTTCCCAGCCTTCGGCAACAGCACCAATCTCTGTCGCTTCCACCTGTCCGGAAAGAGGCAGTCATCCAGGCACTTCTGCATGACTGCTCGAAATAGATCGGGGGCCACTTTCATGGCCGTCCTGATGGCCAAGTTCGGGATTCCATCCGGTCCCGGTGCCTTGCTCACCTTTACGGAGTTGGCGATCACGATGAGTTCCTCATTCGTAACCCTTACCTCCTCCACAACCTCTGCACGGCTGCCGTCTCTCACGGATTGGATGCCCGGCAGGTTGGCCGACCATCCATGGTCTGTGTCTGAGATACTGGAACGTCGGACGTGAGACTCAGCAACCGGAGGCCAAGGATTTGGCTCGTGTCGTGGAAAGAGTCCCTCGATGATACGCTCCAGCATCGCTGGTGATCGCTCTGCAGGCGCCAACACGCCTTTGGTCTTCGCCATTACGACTCTGTAGGCGTTGCCCCACGGATTCGTATTGGCACTCGCGCATAGCCTATCGAAGCAGGCCCTTTTGCTCGCCTTTATCGCACTTTTAAGCGCCGATCTTGCAGATCCGAATACTACACGGCGCTCTACCCTCTGTGCATCGGTACGTGCACGTTGCAACATCCGTCTTGCACGGAGGCACGCGCTACGGTGGTCCGCTATCGCGTCGGTCCACCAGTATACCGGTGACTTGCCATTCCTAGGTTGGCGGGTCCTAGGCATGGTGGCGTCGCACGCCCGCGATAATGTGGCAACTAATTGGTCAGCACTTGGGCGGAATATATATATATATATATATATATATATATATATATATATATATATATATATATATATATATATATATATATATATATATATATATATATATATATATATATATATATATATATATATATATATATATATATATATATATAATATATATATATATATATATATAGATCGGTGGTCACTATAGGTGTAGCCATTGTCTACCCTCCAGTTCACGATCAGTCCTGGGCTGGAGAACGTCACGTCGATGATCGACTCCGCACCATTTCTGCTGAATGTACACTTGGTTCCAACGTTGGCCAGATCTAGGTTGAGCTTTGCCAAAGCTTCCAACAAGATCTGACCCCTCCGGTTCGTGCGGCGGCTTCCCCACTCAACAGCCCAAGCGTTGAAGTCGCCCGAGTCAAATTTAGAAAATCTATAACGAGCGTCTTAGCAGAGTGATTGAGATCAATCAAAGAAATAGTTATCGGTTTCCGTTATACTCTACTAAATTTTTTGGAAAAAATATTGAAATTCAGTCCGCAAATATATATTTCGACTGTGACATACAGTCTTCCTCAGTGCTTATGTGGACTGGTATATATATATATATATATATATATATATATATATATATATATATATATATATATATATATATATATATATATATATATATATATATATATATATATATATATATATATATATATATATATATATATATATATATATATATATATATATATATATATATATATATATATATATATATATAATTTTTTTTTTTTTTGTTTCAGGTGGAGGGGAAATTTGCATCCAAACCCCTGAGGTGACCAACCTCAGGGAGTGTGGTATATATATATATATATATATATATATATATATATATATATATATATAAATCTATATATATATATATATATATATATATATATATATATATATATATATATATATATATATATATATATATATATATATATATATACACTATACTTTTTATCGACTGTTAGTTTACTCAGGGGAGTTTTTTTCGGCTTCGCAGTCGCAAGTCGCAAGTCAAGACTGCGAAGCCGAAAAAAACTCCCCTATATATATATATATATATATATATATATATATATATATATATATATATATATATATATATATATATATATATATATATATATATATATATATATATATATATATATATATATATATATATATATATATATATATATATTAGGAGTTAGCACCGCACTATGGAGAGTGTATGATGATATTGCTGTCATAGTCGATAAAAAGCAGTATGCGATTTTACTATTACTGGACTTTTCCAAAGCGTTCGACACGATTTCGCACAGATGTTTGTGTAGAAAACTGGCATCCTATTTTCAGTTCCAACACTCAGCCGTAGGACTCAATATGTGTTTTTCGGTAATGCACACTCGAGTAAATTAGCTGGTTAGTAAACATCAGGAGTTCCACAGGGTTCTGTTCTTGGTCCTTTGCTCTTCTCAATGTGCATCAATGATTTACCCAACGTTTTAAGGCACTGCAGTATTCGTGAGGAGTGTGGTATACTGGAACATGTTACCTCCCGCATAGAAACTGACTAACTCAGTTGCGATGTTCAAGAAAGGCTGCTTGACATTTTTTAATCAATAAATATTCAGTAAGATTTAGTGGACGTTTATAGAGGCATTTGTGCCGCCAGTTTAGTTTATATATATTATATTATATATATATATATATATATATATATATATATATATATATATATATATATATATATATATATATATATATATATATATATATATATATATATATATATATATATATATATATATATATATATATATATAGATATATATTATATATATTATATATATATATATATATATATATATATATATATATATATATATATATATATATATATATATATATATATATATATATATATATATATATATATATATATATATATATATATAATATAATATATATAAACTAAACTGGCGGCACAAATGCCTCTATAAACGTCCACTAAATCTTACTGAATATTTATTGATTAAAAAATGTCAAGCAGCCTTTCTTGAACATCGCAACTGAGTTAGTCAGTTTCTATGCGGGAGGTAACATGTTCCAGTATACCACACTCCTCACGAATACTGCAGTGCCTTAAAACGTTGGGTAAATCATTGATGCACATTGAGAAGAGCAAAGGACCAAGAACAGAACCCTGTGGAACTCCTGATGTTTACTAACCAGCTAATTTACTCGAGTGTGCATTACCGAAAAACACATATTGAGTCCTACGGCTGAGTGTTGGAACTGAAAATAGGATGCCAGTTTTCTACACAAACATCTGTGCGAAATCGTGTCGAACGCTTTGGAAAAGTCCAGTAATA
>NW_026599153.1:0-10000 GCF_029784165.1 Wyeomyia smithii
GAACGAATCATACATCAAAATGATAATGATTTTGATTTTTATTTGTCTAGCTCTAAACGAACATCGTAAAAGGATAGAATGAGTCATACTCTGTCTCCTGAATACTAACCCAATTTGTGACTCGATTTCGGAAAATATGCTTTACCAATAGTACAAAAAAGTACTTATTTTTATGTGTGTCGACGCTGGTAATTATGTTGGCTGTGCACTCCCGTATAGTATGTATGCCACAGTAGGACGAGTTTGCTACCCATTCGGAAAATTGAGTGGGGGATGGGATTGTAAACGCTCTTCAAATAATTTCTACGCCCAAAAGATGTGTGCTGTGTTGTTTTTAACCAACTAAACTCATTCCACACGCGGCGCGCAACACTTCATCACACTCCTCTCGACATAACTTCCGTCATGAAAAAGTTGAAAAACTGCGCTCGTGTATAAAAACGAGCAGGACCTCACCCTCCATTCCTTTTGGATAGATTTTTTATTCTTCGCTACTTTTGACTATGTACTCATACGTACATTATATTAAACTCTATATATTTCATTCGCTTTCTAAAGTATAGAATTTTTGGGATGAGTTTTTTTTGGGATTTTGAAAGTTGGGTGGCAATGGGTAGCATTAATTTTAGAGGATTCCGCGTTTGTTAAAGAGGAAACAAATGGAAGGATGAGATTTTATGTATCCTGAAAATTTATTCATATGTATTTTTTTTTATTTGAAGATAGGTATAAAAAATGCCACGCCCGAATTTCCATTTTGAGGTTATAATATGAATTATTTTTTTCATGTCCATTAATTGTTACATAATGCTGATAATAAAATTACAGCAGCAAATACAGATACATGAATCCTGCAAAAACCGTATGCCTTTCAAAGCCTACAATCGTGTCGGTTAATATTTTGTAAACTAAATTCTCATAGATTTAGGGAAAAAAAATCGATTCATATTAATATTGAACCTAATTAATATGACACCCGGCAAGAGACAGTAATAAAAAAAATTCAAATTTGTGTTCCCTTTTTCTAGAGAACAATACAAGGTTTATTGCTGTAAACTACAGATTGCATAAGAATGAATCATTCAAGGATTGACATGTCAAACCTGATGATAAGCTGTTATGTTCATGAGAGAGAAAGGCCTTTCGAAAGAATTTTTGATTTGCTTCGAAACACTGCAAGGTTCATTCTCTTTGAACTAGAATGCAATGTAGTAGCAATGTATTATTTAATAAGAACTTGAACAAACTATTTTAAAACGTCCTCGTTGGTTTGGTACACTCGGTACACCAGACTTACTGGTGTTGAAACATTAGAAGCTATGTAAAATTAAATTTTTTGCCAATTTTCGACAAAAATCGTTGCAATCCACAATTGCTACGATAAGCTCTCTTCATAGTCAATAAGTTAGGGATTACGTTAGTTGTAAGTTTATTTACTTTATTTTACTAGTAGGTTTAAATTCCTGCGAATGATAAGTCCTAATTTAAAAACCAAATAAATCCTAATAATTTAAATTAAAAATTTCTTACAGTGTTGAGAAGTCACCATTTATGATTGTACAGACATACATATTATTTACTAATATTTCTCATAAATACTTAAGCTACTAACAAACCTCCCTTTACAAAAAAATGAACAACTGATTAATTGGCAGTAGCTTGGATCGTTTCCATGCCAAACGATCTGGTAAACCGCAAAAATTTAATCGACCGTTGTTCATATTTCAATAAATCTATTTTTGCTATAAAACCACGAACACCTCCCGAAATACCGTTTTTTTTTTTTTTTTCTTCATCTATAGTTTATTTGACACGGCACAAATACAATTCAATGTTTAACGGCGCCAATTATATCTGGTAGCTTACTTTCTGAAGTATCTTAATAACTAAAAGCAAATTTTTTATCCTCGCTGCCGACTACGAGCTGAAACTAAATCTAACTTAAAGCTAGAATATTTTGCATTAAAAGCACAGGTTTGCTGTTTGATGGTTTTCATTGCCATAGGTAAGCAGCATATTAAATTTGTTCCGCTGCTGGGCCAAGATATTACGGACTGGCATATTGGGTTGTTTCCATCGGGCCTTGAGAGTATCGTGCGGGTTTGATTGCTGTTTTCGGATCCGGGGTCTTAACGTGTTCTTGTCGTTTGGTTGGATGTAGGCGGAAGGGGATAGGACTAAACTGGGGCGTGGATGGATTTCAGGAAAACGTATATAAGGGACATGTAGGATAGGTCACGGCTCGCCAAGACATCACGAACAGGAACAGCCGGCTGCCTACCTTCGGCCTGCAGGGAAGCTATTAATCTAGACCAGGCGTCACGGTGTACAGGGCATGACCAAACAACGTGCTCTATGTCGTGATAACCTTCACCACAGGCACAGATACCACTCTCCCCGAGCCCAACACGACGGAGATGCGCGTCAAATCTATAGTGATTGGACATAAGCCGGGACATCACGCAAATGAAATCCCGACTTACATCCAACCCCTTGAACCACGGGTTCGTCGATACCTTGGGGATTATGGAATGTAACCACCTTCCCAGTTTCCCCTTGGTCCAAGAATTTTGCCAACTGATGATCGTATTCTGACGTACAAATGCAAAAAATTCATTAAAGGCAATTGGTCTTTCATAAATATCACCGTTTGTTGCGCCTACCTTAGCCAAAGAGTCCGCTTTCTCATTACCCGGTATCGAGCAGTGAGAAGGGACCCACGCTAAGGTAATCTGAGTAGATTTTTCGGATAAAGCACTCAGATGTTCCCGTATTTTCCCCAGGAAATACGGAGAGTGCTTAACATCTTTCATCGATCGGAGAGCCTCAATGGAACTGAGACTGTCCGTAAAGATGAAATAATGGTCCGTGGGCATTTTTTCGATAATCCCTAGGGTGTACTGAATTGCAGCTAATTCTGCGACGTAAACAGAAGCAGGATTATCGAGCTTATGGGAGACGGTTAAATTGTTATTGAAGATACCGAAGCCAGTGGACCCATCAAGAAGTGATCCGTCAGTGTATTGTCGCAGTTGATGTTTCGATATTTATTGGAAAAAATTTTAGGGATCTGCTGCACGCGTAAATGATCCGGGATTCCACGAGTTTCTTCTATCATGGATGTATCGAAAAACACAGTAGAATCAGAAGTATTTGATAAGTCGACACGATTTGGAATATTCGAAGAAGGGTTAATATTTTGGGACATGTGATTGAAATACAATGTCATAAAACGGGTTTGAGAATAAAGTTCGATTAACCTTTCAAAATTTTCATTCACGGGACGGTTCAAGACCTCACATTTGATTAGAATACGAGAAGACAGGCTCCAGCAGCGGTTTTTCAATGGTAGTACTCCAGCTAAGATCTCCAAACTCATCGTATGGGTCGATTGCATGCAACCCAAGGCGATACGCAAACAACGATATTGTATTCGCTCCAGTTTGATCAAATGTGTGTTTGCTGCGGAGCGGAAGCAGAAACACCCGTACTCAATAACAGACAGTATCGTTGTTTGGTAAAGCCTTATAAGGTCTCCTGGGTGGGCACCCCACCATTGTCCGGTTATTGTACGAAGGAAATTCACTCTTTCTTGACATTTTTTCATCAGATACCTCACGTGACAACCCCAGGTGCCTTTAGAGTCGAACCAGATACCAAGATATTTGTGTACCAAAACCTGAGAAATCGTTTTACCCATTAATTGTGTTTGAAGCTGAGCAGGTTCATGCTTCCTAGAAAAAACTACTATCTCAGTCTTCTCCGGAGAGAATTCGATACCTAGCTGTAAAGCCCAAGCAGACAAATTGTCCAAGGTATCTTGCAATGGTCCTTGCAAATCGGAAGCTTTGGCTCCTGTAACAGAGATTACACTGTCGTCTGCAAGTTGTCTTATCGTGCATGAATTTGCCAGACATTCGTCGATGTCATTTACATAAAAGTTGTAAAGAAGGGGGCTTAAACATGAGCCCTGGAGAAGACCCATGTAGCTAATGCGAAAAGTTGCCAAATCGCCGTGCGTAAAATGCATGTGCTTTTCGGACAACAAATTGTGCAAAAAATTGTTTAAAATTGTAAAAAATCCTTGTCGGTGAAGTTTGCCCGAAAGAATGTCAATAGAAACGGAATCAAAAGCCCCCTTAATGTCCAAGAACGCAGACGCCATTTGTTCTTTGCGAGCATACGCCAGCTGAATATTTGTTGAAAGCAGCGCAAGACAATCATTCGTCCCTTTGGCACGGCGGAAGCCAAATTGAGTATCCGATAGTAGGCCATTTGATTCGACCCAATGGTCTAAACGACGGAGTATCATTTTTTCCATCAATTTCCGGATACAGGATAGCATTGCAATCGGCCTATAAGAGTTGTGATCAGAAGCTGGTTTCCCTGGTTTTTGGATGGCGATCACCTTCACTTGCCTCCAATCCTGCGGTACAATGTTTTGCTCCAGGAACTTATTGAACAAGTTCAACAAGCGCCTCTTGGCATTGCCGGGTAGATTCTTCAACAAGTTGAATTTGATTCTATCTAACCCAGGCGCGTTATTGTTACAGGACAGAAGGGCAACTGAAAATTCTGCCATAGTAAAAGGTGATTCTATCGCGTCGTGGCCCGGAGACGCATCGCGAACAATGTTTTGCTCAGGAACAGAGTCCGGACATACTTTCCTGGCAAAATCAAATATCCACCGACTTGAAGACTCCTCGCTTTCGTTGACCGTTACGCGATTCCGCATTCTTCGGGCTGTGTTCCAAAGAGTGCTCATCGATGTCTCACTCGACGTCTCGTTCACGAACCGACGCCAATATCCGCGTTTCTTTGCTTTAGCCAGGCTTTTAAGCTTGGTATTAAGCTCCGAATACCGTATATAGTCGTCGGGTATACCTTCCTTCTGGAAGGCCAAAAACGCGTCGGATCTTTGCGTGAAGACATCGGAGCACTCTTTGTCCTACCACGGAGTTGGAGGCCGCTCTTTGATCGTTACGCCGGGATATTTCTTCGTTTGGGCTTGCAACGCGGCGTCGAGGATTAAGCCCGCGAGGAGGTTGTATTCTTCAAGTGGTGGGTGATGTTGAATCGACTCGACCGCTTTTGAAATCATTTCCTCGTATAACTTCCAATCGACATTCCGTGTGAGGTCATACGGAATGTCAATTGGTCGCATGCGAGTTGACCCGTTTGTAATTGAAATAAGAATAGGCAGATGGTCGCTACCGTGAGGATCGAGGATTACCTTCCATGTGCAATCCAACCGTAGCGACGTCGAACATAAGGATAGACCCAGAGCGCTTTGGCGCGCTGGAGGTTTCGGGATACGTGTCATTTCACCGTTGTTTAAAATAGTCATGTCGAAGTCATCGCAAAGGTTATAGATTAAAGAGGAGCGGTTATCATTGTAAGGGGAACCCCACGCCACACCATGAGAGTTGAAGTCTCCCAAAATCAAACGTGGCGAGGGAAGAAGTTCTATTAAATCAAAGAGCAGCCGTTGCCCAACCTGTGCTCTGGGAGGAATATATATTGAGGCAATACAAAGCTCTTTACCTTGTATTGTCATTTGACATGCGACAACTTCGATGCCTGGAATCGAGGGGAGGTTAATACGATAGAAAGAATAGCACTTTTTAATCCCTAAAAGTACTCCTCCATATGGGGTGTCTCGATCAAGGCGAATAATATTAAAATCATGGAAGTTGAGATCAATATTTGAAGTAAGCCAAGTTTCACAAAGGGAAAATGCATCGCATTTGTTTTTATTTATCAAAACTTTAAACGAATCAATTTTTGGTAAAATACTTCTACAATTCCACTATAAGACAGAGATAGAATCCTTCATATACGCAGTTGAATTAGGCATCGAAGGATACAATCGCTGCAAGGAGAGGCCATTGGGCAGTCAACTGCTTCAAAAATGATCTAACTATTGGGAGGAATGCTGTAAGAAAAATTTTAATTGGATCGGGTACATTGAAATTTTCAAAAATCCAGTCCACAATGTCAGAAAATTTCACTAATCCAGAGTTTGTTTCATCAACTGGATGTGCAAAAGGAACAACTGGGGTTTTAGATGTTCCTGGCAGTGCTGGGAACTCCTTCTGGGACTTTAAATTTGCAAGCCCAGGAGGAGTTTGCTTCGGTTTTTCCGCAGCACTGTTTGGTTTGTTCGTACTTTTCATTACACTTTGGGAAATCTTAGGACCTTTACGGGGAAGTTTAGGAGAAGAAACATTTTTCCTCTTCCTAGACTCCCCAGGATTGGCATAAGAAGTTCCCGCTGATGAATCGTCAGAATCGGTTTCATCAGAGTACAACAGATCAAAGGGGTTCGATGTTGTGGTAGAAGTGGTCACGGTCTTCTTCAGCATCTCAGCGTAAGAACGCTTTGAACGCTCCTTAAGTGACCGCTTGATTTTATCTCTGCGCTGCATGTACACCGGGCATGTGGAGAGCTCATGCTGGTTTTCCCCACAGTGAATACATTTTTCAGCATTAACACTACAAGAATCTTCCGCGTGAGTCTCCCCACACTTGCTACATCGTGCCTTATTGCAGCAGTAGGCGGCTGTGTGGCCTAACTGCTTGCAATTGGTGCAATTCATAACACGGGGTACATACAATCGCACAGGCAGACGAACCTGGTCGATCGAGACGTGGCTAGGGAGTGCAGATCCGGCAAATGTAACGCGAAACGAGTCTGACGAAGTGTAAACTTTTTTACCGCCGACGAGAGACATGGACCGCAATTGCTTACAATCCAAAATCTTCGCCTGTGTTTCGGTATTTTTGAAGCAACCGGTTGCGCTTTTTAGGATACACTCGACAGACAGACTCGAATCGGTTATGACACCGTCGATCTCCACGTCTCGTGCGGGTATGTAAACGCGATACTCGCGTGTGAAGAGCTCAGAGCAAGCGATAGCATTGGCCTGTGCCAGATCACTGACCACGACACGGAACTTGTTAGGTCGGACCTTGGAAATTTCGGTCACGGCCTTGTACCCCTTCGTCAGGTCTTAAGAAATTTGCAGTATGTTTAATCGCTTTGAATTCACTCCTGCCTTTGGACGAAAAGAAACAGTATAGCTGCCCTGTTGAGATCCGTCCGGGTAAAGCCTGGGGCGAGGGGGGACTGGAGAATGAACAGGGGAGGGGTAACAGAAGGGTCAGGGTCAAGGGGGTTCGGGGATGGTGGC
This sequence comes from Wyeomyia smithii, assembly GCF_029784165.1. Classification (NCBI taxonomy): domain Eukaryota; kingdom Metazoa; phylum Arthropoda; class Insecta; order Diptera; family Culicidae; genus Wyeomyia; species Wyeomyia smithii. Next base: position 7,194 of record NW_026599153.1, read on the forward strand.
ACGGGAGGCGAGGGATCTATATCCATCGCGCTAAATGTAGCGCACTAGCGCCGACAAGAACACGTACCTATTTACTTCTTCCTTCCAGCAGTGGTTGTCCGATCGTTCGAAGCTGCACCCAAAGCAGCCAGCAGCACCAGTACAGCAGCACCAATACAGCCACCAGCAGTAAGCCGGGTGTGAGATCACTCAGCACAGCGACACGACTCGACTGTCAACTGATGGTCTTGAATTAGAAAGATTTATTCACTGTGCACAGATCGAAACTGCGGCTGGTATTTTGCACCAATACAGCCAAAGTTGCGAGCCGGGTACAGAACGTAGCGACACAACTCACAATCTAGTTGGCCTTTAGCGCGAATAATACACTCTTTTGTTTGGCTATTCGTACACACGGACCGGATTGTAATAGAACGACCACTTTGCACGTCCGTTTCTGTCGAGTGTTCGACGCGGAATGATACCGTTTTTTCATGAACTGAACTTTTTGAAACTGAATTTTGAAATATCACAAAAATAGATACATTTAGAAAGTTAAAAATGGATACATTTAGAAGTAAGGTAATGTTGAAATTAAAAAAATCTTCGAAACTCAACTTTTAAGTCCAATTTTGACTTACATTTCTCCATTCAGAACATTTTATCAAAAAATTTTGGATAGTGTTAAGTTTTAACAAAAGGTTCATTTGAGGGAAAAATTTGATCCTATTTGATTCACTATTGTGGTGATAATTATTACACCAACTTCAAATCGAATATCTAGATAAGAATGGCACAAGACGCAAGTATGCAAATATCTCAGACACGCACCTTTTCGAGCGAACGTACAAAGCTTATGCGGCTCTCTGCTACGGTTCGCATAGCTTCTATGAAAGTCTCTGCTGCGTGAACACTTAACCAGAGGATACTCGGTTAATCTTTATTCCGTCTTTCCACGGTATTCTCTCCGTCGGGCAAGATCTCTCTTAGTAGGGGAATTCTTAGTAGTCGGCAGAATCTGAGATGGCTTAATTTAAACGGCTTGAATGAAAAAGAGATGCCAGTCCGGATTAACAACGAATTGGTTTTTGGGAGAGCCTGTCGTTTAGAAAGGTCGTTGTCCTGTTTCGGCTAGATAACGTACTTCCGGTTCAAATTTCCCGAAGATAGCTCACTATTTAACTGAGGGATTCTCGCAGCGTCCAGCTTTATTTAACCTGGTTCGCGAATGTAAGTGGAGTGTTGGATCCGCGCGTTGTCGAGTGTATAAAATAATTAGGTAAAGTGAGTGAAGTTTCTTACAGTCTAGCCAGTAACAGTGATGTTTTTCCCCCCGTAGATAGGAAACAGAAATAAGTACTTAAATAGTTTGTGTGGTATCGTGTGCGTGAAAGGCCTGAAAATAAAAGGTAAAACTGATTAAAAAAATAATTTCGTACGCCGCGCCCTAACGCGTTTGAACAGCCGTTCAAACGGCTTTTTGTCTATTAGCGAACAATTCCCACCACCGCTAAGTGAACCATAGGAAACGGTTCTATCGATGCACGTGGAACGTGCTGCTTTGTCAACCACTTCTAGCGAAACCTGGATCGCTTTGCCCGCCACGGCTTAGAATTGGCTAACGGTCATCCACGGTTCAGTCTGAACCCCGTCGATTCTTCAAGCGTTTTCAACATATCGACAGGAACGAAATTTACCACGTCCCTCGTCGGCGTCATCGCAACCACCAGCGACGCCATCGTTTCGTCGCACCGCCGCCATTGTTTCGTCGCACCGTCGTCATCATCGAGGTATGCTCCCGAGCACTACAAAAGTCTACGGTCAGTGAGTACTCAAACCCTTGTTAATAACATGCGCATGTAAAGTGTAATAGAAGATGATATAATGAAATAACCCGTTCGAACGAAGAGGCCCGGTTAGAAATCGATAGAACTAAAACCGCACACGATAGGTCAGTAGATAGAGTGGGGGAAAAAAGTGAGAGATGAGACAGTAGGTAGATTGGAGGAGAGGTCGGCAAAGGCCGAAGTAAAGATGCGTGTAAATTAGCTAAAAATAAACAAGTGCACTATGTACCGATGTTACCGATAATGTAAATCCACAAATCAGTTGAGATCATTTGGGCGAATATGAGAAGCTACCCCTGTTAATTGGTTCGGTCTGTTAGGAACTTCACGTCGCTTGTCCAGTTGCGGTTCGTTCGTTTTCTTCTTTTTTACTCCAAGTAAGGATTGCTTAGGAATCTCAATCCCCTCCACCCACCTTACCGACCGAAACGGTTAGTTTGATTGGAGTCTGTTCCCCGTGATGATAAAGTAGTGGGTGGTGGATTTTTGCTAACTGGCCGAGCGACGGGTTGTTTCAAAGACCTCTTCTGCGTTTTTCCACTGGCGTTGAATTTTCCGATAGCCGTTTAAGTTGGTTGTTGTTGGCCTTACCTTCCGCAATTCACAGCTCGGGTTCTTTTACTGAATCCGCCCTGAAAGGAGCTCTCTTGCCGGGCAAATACAACACGACGGTTGATCCCCTCCGGGGGTGGCGCATTTAAGTCAACCGTTTGAGTTCCTTCAGAACGAGAATCACCGCACGCGTGACAATCGTCCGCGTTCCAACACTAAGGAAATCTGAAATGATTTTTCGGATAAACCACTCAAATGTTCCCGTATTTTCCCCAGGAAATACGGAGAGTGCTTAGCATTTTTCATCGATCGGAGTGCCTCAATAGAACTGAGACTGTCCGTAAAGATGAAATAATGGTCCTTGGGCATTTCCTCGATAATCACTGGGGTATACTGAATTGCAGCTAATTCTGCGACGTAGACAGAAGC
>NW_026599154.1:5000-12674 GCF_029784165.1 Wyeomyia smithii
AGTGAAAATTGTTCGTTATTGATTATTTATAATATATTCAGTTATGCATTTAGTGTTCAATAATTCGAAAATATCTGAATCAGTCATTTTTGTGATTTTTAATGCGAATTATTGGTTTGTTATTGAAATACCAAGCTTTGCTATTCATATAGTCTCGGAAGAACAATATCTTTTTTTTTTTTTGTTATTTTACCTTGAGTGCCTGTAAATATATAGAGTGGCGACACTTTCAAAATTGAAATAAAAATTATCTGTCAGTGTCATTCAAATTGAGCAAACAATTAATAGGTGGGGGAAAAGAGAAAGGTATATCTGGTATAATATAATCTGGTATAATATCTGGTATAATATTTGGTTGTGATGTTATTATGATATTTTCTCCTTCTCGGGTAAAAGCCTTGTGTGAGTATTTTAGGAAATTAATAGCATGGACAATCTCACCGCACTGCACTGGTGCGTTCTATACAATTCTCTTCTATTCCTAGTTTCAAACGGGTACCAGTTCATACCGCTAGTTTAGCAATAGTGTCTCTTAGCTGGGATTAGAACGAATCATGTGCTAGTAGTCGAGCATCGCATCGTATGAAGGCCATTTGGGAGCCCTTGCTTACGTTTGAAATTAATAATTTTAACTGATTCGATTTAATTGGTGATCACGAAAATACGCATAAACTTTATTGCGGTGAAGGTCAATTTTCTAAGGTTGAATTAATTGGTATGCGTATGTGAATATATTCTGTTAGTTCACGGATATATGAGAAAAAACACCACACGCACCGTAGATATTTCTTTTTGTTTTTTTTCTCAGTATTTCAGATTTTTGTGTAATTTCCTTCGACGTAGGTGAATCTAACAATGGCAAGAAAGGACTTCCGTTCTGAGGAAAACATGAAGAACAGTTTAAAGAAAGACATTAACTATGGTTTATTACAATTCATACAACTTTGTTCGAACCGCGTAGTATTGTTTGGGTGGATTTCCTTACTTTAAAATGTCAGATCATGAACACTTCTCTTCAGTAGTGACAATAGTAACCGCATATATCCACATTAACCAACGATAACGCCCGGTGGTGCTATGAAAGGAGTTTCCACTATGACGGCTGGGTTGTAGTAGGTATTGTAGAATCCGCTGCTGTAGTACACCGGTGGAGGTAAAAATCCGCCGAATCGCCAACGCCATCCGAAAAGTGGTGCAGGAGCCGCTGAACAGTCAACCAACAGTAGCGTTATTAACACTGGTACAAATAACAATTTCATTTTTCTTTATTTTAATAATGCTTCCTTGCTTGCTGTTCTTCAACCGATGACAAACGGTTTCCTTTTTTTTTCTTCATCTATAAACGGTTTACTTTATCAGTTGGAATTTAACACTTCGCATTAGCAACGTTTACCCGATCTATGGATTATCTAACGCATGAAGTTTTGTCAGAATTGGTACTAATTGGTTTGAGCGTGTATTTGGTTGTGAATTTTAGTTGCACGAAAATGTTGTTATTTGTTGACACTGTAATATCTATATACAGATGAGACAGAGTAATCTTATTCTAGCTGTCCTTGTAAGTTGGCGTTTCAGTTGCAAATCTTCAAGATTTGAGTGCCAGTTCTCATTTAGTATACATCTAGGTGTTCGTAGTTAGAGGTGTTCAATTCGATCGATGACTTCAAAATTGGTCACTACTTTCATTAACAATGGTTTATAATTGTGATGCTCCATGCTTCAAATCGGTGGATAATCTCAGGTTCATCATTAAGTGTCGTTAGGAACTAAACCTGGGTTGCAATGGAAATTATTTAGAATTTATAAACAGTTAAACACATTTTTCACTGCGACGCTTTACCTATTAAGTAAGTTGATAATTGCACTGCATTGCGTCGTACCTGTGAAGTCCATTATAATCCAATAATTATGCCAGGACCGAATCCTCCATAGTAACCACCGTAATATGGCCTCGGGTAGAAGTAAGGTGAACCATATCCATATCCATAGCCAAAACCTCGTCCCCAACCACCACCCCATCCTCTACCACCCCAACCACCACCCCAGCCTCTACCACCCCAGCCTCCACCGCCCCAGCCCCTGCCACCCCAACCCGGGGATGGGGCAGCCATAGTCGGCACAAGTAAGACTGAGATTAGTAGAAATACCAATGCAAACACGAACTTCATATTTCACTATAATCGAATAATACTTTTTTATCCACTCGTTGTTACTGATGTACTGCAGAATATTTTCACTTGGATGCGCCTTAAATAAGATCATCCAGAACGTAGATAACAACAAGGTGATAAGTGATTACAAATGATATAGAACGTAAATGTTCTTTAGGAGAACTGCACACGTCGGAAAATATGCTAATGATTCGTTAGACTTCACACAGCCCGTGGGATTCCCAATCGGTGTCCAATCATCTTCAGCTACTGGATTTGTCATCATTGTTTTGTTTTCTTTTTGTGTCAATTGATGAAATTTGAGCCGGAGTGAAAAATATTTTTTTTTATTCTCGCTTATTTTCCGCATTTTTCTTCTTAAAATTGTCAATTTTCAGGGTCATCCTACTCTTCTCAACATCGCTAGAAAAAATATCTGAATATAGCATTTAGTAGAGCAACTCAAGAGCTTTAATTTCATGTATAAGCCAAGTGTGCCAAATGGGGTGAAACGGCCCTATAAGGTTTTTTTTTTCTAGAAACCGTCAAAAAAGCACAATATTTCCTGCTAGACTTAATGGGTTTTGCTGAAAATTTGGATTCTCACTCTTCCTTACCAGAACTAAAAAACGTTCCTTGAAGATATTTTTTCCCAAAATTTTTTAAAACGTTCCTTGAAGATATTTTTTCCCAAAACGCCATCAAAATTACAAAAACTGCGAAAGCTGGAATTAGACTCGATAATTTAACTTAAAATTTAGTTTATTACTCTACTCTGAATAAGAAGTTTAAGGGTAAGATGACAAAAGTACAAAAGTGACAAAAAAATTTTGAAAAACGGACGTGAAAATGTTTCTCGTCGGAATTTTTCATCGTTTTTTCAAGTTTTTATAAGTTATATATTTCCTATCTGGAAAAGGGATGTGTCTACATTTATTGAATGAAGGCCGCTGTTGTTTCGGTGTGAATTCCGAGTGTTTGATTCGAATCGCGATGAAGTGTTCCGAGGGTTGTCGTGTACGGTTGAGGATAGTGCAATAATGTCGACGTATTTTATTTAGCCTTCCCGTCGCGTAATCGTTATATTTTAAGTGCAAAGGGTGGAGTAAAAGTTAATACGAAATGTGGCGGTTTCGTATTATCGGTGAGAGTGACGTCAATGTTGAAATCCGTTAAAGATTCGTGCAATTTTGTGGCTAATTTGTGAGAACTGCATTTCTTTTTCGGTGGCGGAGCACGTTTCCCGCTAGCCCTTGCCTTGCCATAAGTGTGTGTGAGTAAGTGCAAGGTGAACAAGGAAAAGCGCGAGAAGTGCAAGTGCAGGATGACCGTTGCTCTTGCGTGCGGCACGTTCTCGCACTAGCATGATGATTCACAGAGGACGCGGGAATTCAAGGATAAGTATTAGTGTTGGTAACGTTTTGCCTGTGTTTTTTGTTTGATTTGCATGGCAAAAGGGAACCACTGTTTTTTTCTGCTTTTCACGACGCTGTTAGCTTCGTATCCTCTCCGGTATGGCATCGGCCTTGCAGTGCGTGCTGAGACTTGAGGGGTGCAGACTGTAGGATTGTCGTGAGTTTGTGATTTCTTTTGTTTTTGTGCAGTTTATATGAGGATGATATATATGTGTGAGGTATAGTTTTTTTTTCGCGTTCATCGAGCTGTCTCGTTATTTGTGTGCGCAGTGGACTGACGTCGGTAGGGATACTGTACATACCCTGCTTGCGTTGTCAGCCGTTTCTGAATCAATTGGGTTATTTATTTATTTATTTTTATTTTGGAAGATACATATCTGGTTGCATTGCTCTCAGTATATGGAGATTTGTTAAAGCGTGATTTCATGGAGTCGCTTTGTTTGCCAAAGTCTATACTCAATAGACAGAATTGCTCCAATAGGAGGGATGTTTTAAACCTTTGAACACGCTGGTTTTTACATGACGGAATGAGTAGCAGTACAACATAATTTGGAAATTTATCTTTCGCGCTCCGACTGGACGGTTACGAATATTTTGAGCAGTTTTATGCCCTTGTTTTATGATTTTTCTAGCTTTTGAGTAAATACTGAAACACATAGACAACTTTTAATTTAATTAAGTAGAAATCTTGTCGGTGAGCATGGCAAATAAATTTTGACTGCAATTGTTTTGGCATTTTGTTAAATCTAATTAGTACTCGGTCTTGTTAGATATGCATATTTGCATTTTTAAAAATTTTCTAGCTATGAATGCATGAAACTTTGCCAGTTTTTTCATACTCAGTAGGTATCTTCGCTTTATTATTCAAGAAGTAAGTGGTAATCAACGCTAAATACCGTGTCTCCGCGCGTATGCGTCGGTAAGAGAGAATAGAGCGATCGCGCATAACTTTCCGAAGTAAACGTGTTTTCGGCCCAGGTGAGCTTTGCTCAACTATGGATTTTCGGTGTGTTGTGACTTTCGATGTGTACCAAACCATTTATTCGCAGACCGTCCACCCGTAGGTTCTTTTCCAGCACGCAGTGATTCGGAATAGGTTCCGTTCGTTCGATAAATATCGTAAATAATTAATCGCGACAAAACATCGTAATTAATCGCCACCAAATATCGCAATTATTTGCAATTAATATCAGGATTATACGCGACTCGTCTGTCGAACGGCGATGGCCAAGCAAATAGGCCGTTTTTGAAGTTCTCTTGCTGACCGCTTGCAGTATGTGTTGAGGGCCTATATGTTTACTTTTTTCTCATTTTTGGGTAATGCATATCTGGTTGCTTCGTAACATTGTGTAGTCAGCTGAGATAAATCAATGAGAGATACGTTTCGGTAGTTGCATAATGACTTCATAAACAGATTTTCGAATATTTGAGTGTGTCTTGATTAGGTTGTAGGTCCGGTATCCTCACGTGCGCTTTATTTTTGCGGTGTTACATCATCAACCGGAATGAGTTCGGATCGCGTTATGATTTCCGTAAAAGATATAATGAACTCGTACGCGCGATAATAACAAATATCCCGGTATTAGAACTCAGCGCATCGTTTACCAAAACGAAATCTGCTGCAAACCTAACCCTTTTCTCCAACATCCCAGTGATTTCTCGTGGAAGTGCAGAGGTGTTCTCGGCTTCCAATAAAGCGAGTATCACGTCAACATATTCCTATACACACTCCTTATTTGACCTGCATTCGGATGCGGCCGGCGCTGGTATTGCCTAATATGAAGATTAAGGTCACCAGTTTTTACACATTGAGGATGAATGTTAATCCCAAGCATCATCCATTGGTTCTCTGTGTAATTACAGCTGATCTGGCAATAACGGAGTAGCAACCGCGGGCGGTCAATCATGCTCATGCTCATGCTCAAGATGACAAAAGTACAAAAGTGACAAATAAATTGACACGACGAAACAAATATTTTTGTTGGAAAATACTTGACGATTTTCGGGGTGCTATTTTCTTTACAGTAAAAGGCCCACAGCCCAAAGTTGGCATTTTATAAAACAACTAAAGAGCTTTTATTTGATATTAAATCCAGATGCATCATTTGAAAACGACTAAAAAAGACTGAAGTTTTTCTAGACTTTTTCACTAAGTTCCACGGAAAGCTTCAAACGAGGTAAAAGACGTTATCGATATGACGGTTGCTGAAAGACTAATATTTCGAGCTTTGTTGAAGCAAATGAAGTAAGTTATTCTTTTACTTTCATGTTTAACTGTTTGACTTTTGAATTTATTGTCATCGTTCGCATTCCTCGCATTCTTCGCTTTGTTCCCAGAGTGTTGTTACATTGAAAAATCATGTTACTTTGGTTGCTGTTGTATTAATAAAAATAAACAATCATTTAAAAAACAATGTCTTCGAACACTAACGCTTAGCAACTTATGCTCATTTTCAAAGAACGTTTTACCCCAAGTGGCGTATCTTCCAATAAAGTAGGTAGTTCTGGGAAGGCAGAGTGATTGTACAAATTTTCAGCAAAATCTATTAAGTCTAGCAGGAAACAGGAAGCAGGAATTGTGATTTTAGTGATTTTGACGGTTTTTGGAAAAAAAACCTTCTAGGGCCGTTTACCCCACTTGGCACACTTGGCATATACATGAAATTAAAGCTCTTGAGTTGCACTACAAAACGCTATTTTCAGATATTTTTTCTAGCGATGTTGAGAAGAGTAGGGTGACCCTGAAAATTGACAATTTTAAAAAGAAAATGCATTTTTTCGTCATGTTACCTCTTTGCCATATATTGTTACCATGCGTTTTGAAGTTCTCTTAGTGCAAAATGATAACACAAATTTATTGAAAATCCATCAACTCTAGCAGGAGTTATTAAACTTTTTAGTTTTTGGACGTTTATAGACATAACATCTTTGAGGGCCGTTTTACCCCACTGACCCTCAATGAAAAAATTTGAAATTTTGCAAAACTTTCTACCTTGAATAGACAAACAAACGCTGAAAATCTCAGCTCAATTGGAGAATATCGAAACAACGACCCTCAGAAAAACGGTTGCGCCTTTCGCGAACTGGTTTTTAATCTTCAAAATGTTCACCAAATGTTAAACGTGCACCAACACTTGCGGAGTTCAAGAGACAATGTATTTCACACGTGAAAGTTTCTATTGTATAGAACGATACTAAGTTTTTCAAAATGATGTAGAGTTTACCTGACGAAGTTTGAACAAACGGATCTTAAATGACGAAGTTTTAACAAACGGATTTATTTTAGATGAACTATTTGTTTTGGTTTCTATTCATATATTGATTGTTTTATTGAAGCTTGTAAATGACGAAGTTTTATACGAACGGATCTGATTGTGTTGTAAAATTTTATTTATATGTTTATATTAAATTGGACTTTTCTAAATTTATAACAACAAAACTACTGTGTTCGTCACGGTGATGATGATGGATTTTTTTTTCTTTTCATTATTGTTGTTGTAGCTTTAAAAATAATAGAAAGAGACTACAAAAGCTTGAGCCTCGCGCGCGGTTTTCAGATATAAATGATTTCTTTTAGCAAATTAAAATTGTTATTTGAATGCTTAGAGAAAATCATGAAATAGTTGTGGTTGGTCTGGCTGAAGGTCATGAAAACCCTGTACTAGTTTTGTGTGCTCTATGAATCAAGTATACAGTTTTTGAAGAAGTTTATATCTGGAGGTAAAATCAGTTCGTTTTTTTGTTTTGTTTTGTATAACTGATTAAAATGTGATCACATTAATTATCTATAGATAAATCGTCCAGCTCAAACCTTTGTAGGGGTATGTGGCGGGACCATCATCATCATCACCTCAAATTTCCAAAAACAAGCTGTAAATAGCAGAAATATATGAGATGAATTTTTACAAATATTAAATTACAAGATATTTGTATGTATTTTCATTCGTTTTCACTGCGTTAAATATAATCAAAATCAGTTTCTGTTAATACGAAATCATACTTAAAATGTTGAAATGAGTATGGGAGCGTTGTGAAAAGGTATTAGACCATTGTAATTTTACTACTTATAGATGTTATTGAAATCGATTCCGAAAAGAAATAAAAACTGT
>NW_026599155.1:0-12617 GCF_029784165.1 Wyeomyia smithii
AATGTGTTGAACAGCGATGGAACAAGATAGAGGACCACACACCAACAGACAAAGGCAGCTTCATAGCGGCGATCAAATTGGTATTGGGATCTACGTTCTTCGTGTACAGAAGTGTCTTCTATAGGCAGAATTTCGGCGTTCCGATTGGCTCGCCGTTATCTCCAGTAGTTGCAGATCTAGTGATGGAAAGATTAGAGCAGGATAGCATAAATAAACTAGAAGAGAAGGGAATATATATGAAAATATATCGTAGATATGTGGATGATTGCTTCTGTATAGCCAATAAGCAACACATTGATGTCATCTTGTCCACTTTTAATGCTTATCATGAAAAATTAATGTTCACGATTGAGAGGGAGGAGAATCAAAAGCTTAGATTTCTAGACATGATGGTTTACAGAAGAGAGGGAAAAGTAACAAAGATTTGGGCACCGAAACAGGAAAATGGACGGTACTTAGATTTTTATTCAGAAAGTCCGTTTGCACACAAGTGCAACACAGCGATCGCGTTAGTTGATCGAGCAATAAAGCTCACAGATGCAAATCAAAGACCGTGCACAATAACAGCAGTGAGGGAAATTCTTCTGTGCAATCGGTACCCGGAATGGTTTATACGAAAAATAATCAAAAAAAGAACACATAAGCACTACAACTCCCTTCAGGCAGACAAAAACAGCAATCAAGAAAAAAGATTTATCGCCGCTTTTTACATTCCAGGGCTAAGCGAAAAATTGTCAAAAATTTTAAATAAGCAGGGAATAACATTAGCGCATAAACCGGGTGGCAAGATAAAAGACACGGTATTTAGCCGCCTTAAGGACCCGATTCCAAAAATGAAAACAAAAAATGTCGTATATGAGGTTCCGTGTGGCACAGATGATGGCAAAGTTTATGTTGGACAAACAGGGCGTATGTTGGAAACAAGAATAAATGAACACAAAAATGACATACGGAAAAAAGAAGCAAAAACAGGATTAGTACAGCATCACCTGGATCATGGTCACAATTTTGACTTTGACAACACGAAAATTTTGGAACGCATCGAGAATCAGGAGAGCAGAACCATTGCGGAGGCGTTTCACATACGGCGGGTGGGTGACGAGAGAACGGTTAATATGCAACGCGAATGTGGGGGGATGGACTCAGCCTACAATGGTTTAGTGAGTAAGATCCGAGCAATATCTCATACCGTAACAGAAAATTAAAAGTTACCAACACAGGGAAGGTATATGAGTAATAAATAAAAAAAAAATAATAATAATAAAAAAGGTCAGTAAGCAAACCACACTGGTGGGAGAAGAATGTTGTTTTGTCATGTAAGTTGAAAATAAAAATTTGTGTAGTACGTGTTGTGTAACTAATGGAGAAATAAAATTTTAGATCTGACGATGGCTGAATAACAGTACGCCGAAACGTCATGTTAAAGCAAACATAGTGTGTATATTTCACCGAGAAAGATCAACCATCCAAAGGGAATAAAATTATACGTTGACTAAAACCTCAAACAATAGATTCATATTTTTGTACGTTCTAGAACTTTGCCGAATTAACCATTCCTCTATCTCCCAACACAAAAAAGTTAGTATTTTGAATATATGAAAACCTACTGTAACATATGCTCGCCGTACTCTTATATGGGTGAATTGGCACAAATGGAACCTTAAGGAGTTTATAGTACTTCAGCTTAACTTCAAAAAAAAAAAAAGTATTGACATTGTGAAAACCTCGTTTCCCAACGAATCACCCAACACGCATCCGATCATTAATTGAAGCTTACCATTCCGCTTGTAGAACACTCGTCGTAGACTTGCTTCTCACTTGGTATCCAATTGTACAAAGCCCTACGAAATGCCGCGAAAACCCCGAAACGGTTAAAGTGCTCTAGAACTCTCGAGCGAGGGGGGAATGGTGGTCAAAGCGCTACTACCGTTACTGACTGTGTTGCCAGCGTGAAGAATAGCACCACACAGACATCATGATTCCACTTGCTCCTTTTTTAACTATACGTTTTTGAAATAATCGAAAAAAATAAGCTAAAATACGATATAACTTTGTAAGGAAATGTCCTGGAGATATATGGCCTTCGGTAAAAGTGTGTGTTTTGTATGCCTCAACAATTCCTCTGAACAATACTTTCGTGTAAAATGCAACTAACAAAAGTTAAGTACAAAAAACTAACTTTTAAGTAAGTTCCATGTTATATACTTTATAACTTCGTACCGAAAAAACACAGAGTTTTCCATTGTTCAACAAAGTTTCATATTTTTGAATCGTCTACAACTTTGCCCAATAAACTATTCTTCTATCTCCTAACACACAAAAGTTGTTTTTTTTTTGAATTTTTGGAATAGTAAACTTTTCATACTTTTTGAAAATTTGCGATTATGCGGGTCATTCATACAAACAATTGTTCCGAAGACACTTTTAAGTTAGGATGAAGATGAAAGGCGCTATGCAATTAAGTTCCACTTTTTGCCTTATTGGACACTGTGGGGTGCTAAAAGGGATACGAGTAATCTTAGTAATGATCAAGAACCAACCCCGCACAGTGGGGCCGTTTTGAAAGAAGACGGTCAAAAGTCTTTTCTCACTTTCCATTCCATTTTTAGGGTTTTGGTGTCTCCGGAACAGTTGTTCGAAATACTGATTAAAATTATCTGACATTATCATTTAATTGCTTATTGAGCTAGTATTACAACTTGTTTGTTTTACGATATATTCAGTTTTTATCTTCGACAAAGTTGTAAAACTATCGATTTCATGAAACTTTACCGAAGAAACGAAATTCTTAGATCTTATCTCTGAAGAACTGTGGTCGTATGCCAACTGAAAAGAATTTTAATAATTGTCTGTTTTCCAATATCGGGCGGCGTGTAGCTGCGTCTGATTCGGAGCAGCTAAGTTATCAAATTGTATCTCGCCAGATATATATCCGAGATGGTGGCCCCGTCGCGAAACTGGGTGTCGTGGCCCTAGTACGGCAGTATGCCAAGAGTACCCTACTATGAACAATTCAGAAGTAACTACGAATTGAAACAATCGGTATCGACCCAGGCGAATAATAAGTGAGTAATTGAAAACTCGGTATTTGGGCTGATGCGAGAGCATCTCAACCAGTTAACTGTGAAATGTGAAGGTGAAAGTCGCAATCATCCAGGAATTGCGGTCGCCGAAGATAGGTTAATTTTACATTGACAAAAGTAACGGCAACTAAGGTGAACATGGTGTCGGTTTCGTCATACAAGGGAAATAGGTCAAGCGTGTCATTGAGTGGAGCCCCGCCAGTAACCGTAAGTGTTGAGTGTTTAGAATCATGTGCAGATTTCTCAGTTTTATTAGGTTGATCAATGTATACGCTCCGACAGATGAAAAAAAAAGAAAGAGGAGTTCGGAGAGCTCCTCGATTAAATATGCGGATAGGGCCCCACGCGCACGGAACAGGGCAAACCTGGTCTTTCAGAAGAAGAAGCGCCAACAGCCTGAAGTGATTGGGATGATGCACAGGAGCCAAAAATCGACTCCAGACGCAATTTTTAAATCTAAGATGGGAACTTCTTGTTTCTGGTAAACATCCGACCATGACCGAATACCACTCAATATGGGTGTTTCCAGAATCAGAATAACGCTCAAATACCAGAAATTGTCTCCAAATACCATTCTGTAACCCAAGATGGTTTCTGTCGTTTATGAAAAACAGCCAAAAGTGACCATATCTATATATATGTATATATATATATATATATATATATATATATATATATATATATATATATATATATATATATATATATATATATATATATATATATATATATATATATATATATATATATATATATATATATATATATATATATATATATATATATATATATATATATATATATATATATATATATATATATATATATATATATATATATATATATATATATATATATATATATATATATATATATATATATATATATATATATATGTATGTATATATATACATATGAGGTGGGTTTTTTACGGTATGAATCAACAACAATTTAACACCATGTCCTGTGGCGTCGTTTATAGCGGATGATTTTTGAAAGAAGTTTGCTATTCCTCATTATTTTTCTACTAGTTGGCCCGTAGTGGCTAGCCACTTTCAAATGCATTTTGGACTATTTAAAGTTGGTATTTAATCTAAAATGATAAATAATTTTTTTGAAATATCGAGTTGAAGTTCAAGATGTAACTACCCTGGTGACAATATTGGTTTTATCAAAGTTTTATAGCGCCTAATAAAGCCAAAACAGCGCAATAAAACTTTGATAAAACCAATTTTGCTACTTGGGTATGACACTATCGACAATTCGAAGCAGATGGCCAGCGCTGGTTTAAAACTTAATTAATTATATAAACTGCGATAAATTCTTCGTTCAGTAGATCGTGGATTGATTGCTTACTCGGAAACGAATCTGCATCTCGCTCCGTATACGGATCCACTGCACAGCTGTTTTCTCCAATATCTAAACCCGTTTTCTCCATTATTTGATTATTTACGAAAAATTGTTTTCTAACGATTTTTTTTTTAAAATTTCAGAACTTTAATAATAGTTGATTTTCTCAATTGTTTGATGTTACATATGTTATATCCAAACTAAACTTACAAAATAACTCAAAATGAATGTGATTGAAAAAAAAAACAATTTACAAAAAACCATTGCTTATGAAATAATACTGGATTGCTAAAAAAAATATTCACCCATGCAAAAGTTTGTCTCTGCAATTTGTTATTAACAGTAGCAAAGCTTGGAATAACGAAGTACTGTCCTCTTTTATTAATTGATGGGTAGTTCAAACTCCTCTCTAATACTCCGATATAACTTCACACATGATAAATGACGCGCATGAAACATCTGTCATCTGCGTTCGATCACAAAAACCTTTTCTAGTGTTGCGTAACAACATAACAATCTTTATCCCATAACCACCACCTATGTCTACTTCTTTGTTTTCGTCTTCTTCTACATAAGCAAACAAATATTATTTGATAAAAAATAAAAGAAAGTTGGCTTACTGTAGCGCATTTGCAGGATAGTAGATAAACTTATAATTAAATTTTAAAACTTTGAAAATTTTATGACGATATATCAAACTATCTTAAATCAAAACAGTTGTGTATTTTGTGTAGGGTAAATGTCTTTTCTAATTTTAAAAATATCGAAAAAAATTATATTGCTTTATCCTTGAGTACAACTTCTCGAGAACATTTTTGTAAATTTTGTTAGAGCATTGAGTAATAGTAAGAAAGTTGGATAGATTTCAAATGCGGCTTGTCACGCGCCATAAGCTAAACTTGAAACTCGGTGCATAAAATGGCTTTGGCGAGTTACAGCCGGTTTTCTTCAATTTTTTTATAAATGTTCGTTATTAACGTCTTCGGTCGTAATTGATTTTTTAAATAAACAAACAACTTTTTGCTATCGAATAACTGTACTATTGCAAAATTACAATTTCAATGCATATAAAAATTGCTACACACTTAAATAAAATCCAAACTGCTTATTTTCTCGAGCAAAAAGGTTTATAATCCCCATTATTTCTTGACTTTTTCATAGTCTATCCTGAATGAACTACAACAGGTACTGCCTTATTCCATCACTTGACGACCTAGTTTTGATGGAAATGCCATGACATTACATAACTTATTGGACATGTAACAATAAAGTAACGTTCATAATCAACCGACAATGGTTTGGCTAACTTTAGATTTCATTTACATGCTTGATATCTTTGATACAATGTCTTTCTTACATCTTAAAATTGCCTTTCGCCCTTTATTACGTTTTTGGCGGTTCTTGCCGATGCCTCTGCATCAGAACCTATAGCCATATGCTAATTTAACACGTGTGCCGAATATTAGTTAAGACGTAGTTAGCTTTGATTTCCTTACGACTGGCTTCATACCAGGCGAGAGGAGGTGAGTGGAGGACTAAAAGCAAAGGTAACTTGTAGTCAGAACAGGAGTGTTTGCGTTGCCACACACAAAAAAAAATAACAAGCTTTAGTGTAGGTACCTCAGAAGAGATTGCTTGGGAAAAAGGCAATTTGAGTAACTTTCGTTTGTCGTATGCGTGACTGAAAGACAAGCAAACTATATATATTCCGATTCGGCTGGGTCACGGTCGAAAAAATCAATATTAGGTTCAAAACAAAAGCATTGGTTTTCTATAAAACGAGATGGGATAAATTATATATTAGTAACTGTTCGGGATTTTATTGCTTGCGACATTCGACACCAGCTATTTAAGGCCAAACGGTATTGAAACCAAAAATGGCCGACTTCGAGCCACCACTTTGAATTTTCAAAGGCTCAAGACTCGGTAACAGGTATTGCGTCATCTGTGAGAACGCTGTTTTATGTTTGCTGCGGTGAAGCAAACATAAAAGAGCAATTCTCGCTGAAACCAGGCCACTAGATGCACAAGGTCTTTTAAATTTGATATAAGTGCACATAGTTATTAGAAACAGAGAAAAAATGATAATGCCATTTTTGTTTGATTGAATTTGTTGACCCCTCGGTCACCAAGGGGTGAAATATTTTCTAGGAAAGTGGAAATTTCATTAATTCTTGATGTTTTATATGAGCTATATCTCCGAAATTCGTTATGAAACCTACTACAAGTAGCACTTTTCTGTAAAGAAGAATGATAGGGCTTTCATTTGGAGCGATCAGAATTTTGGGCGCCATGTTGAATTTGGCCGCCATGTTGAATTTGGCCGCCATATTGGATTATATCAGAAAAATGAAATTTTGGCCGTGTTCGCAACTACCGATTTTCAATCTGAGACCAGCATTGAGAAGCTGAGTAAAAATGCTATAAGATGCAAGAAAAAAATTAGGTGAGCATCAGTGTTAACCTACCAATTGAACGAATTTTCCAAACGAAGTTTTTAAATAATCAATGTATAGCATCAAGAATTGCTGAAATTGAACTGACTTTTCCGGAAACTATATCACCCCTTGGTGACCGAGGGGTCAACAAATTCGATCAAACAAAAATGGTATTATCATTTTTTCTCTTTTTTTAATAACTATGTGCATTTATATCAAATTTAAAAGACCTTGTGCATCTAGTGGCCTGGTTTCAGCGAGAATCGCTCAAAATAGCGTTATCACAGGGAATGCATTATCTATTTCCGAGTCTTGTGCTTCTGGAAATTCGAAGTGGTGGCTCGAAATTAGCTGTTTGTGGCCTAAATACCGTTTCACCTTAAGGACCATTCGCTTTTAATCGCCTAATCAATTTTTGTTTAATTTCAAGCAGGATATCAAGCCAATCCAACTTATTCTGCGCTTAAATACCACAAGCGACTCTTCATCTTTTCAGTTACAGCGTCTGAAACGACTATCAATTTCGATATATGCGAAAGAAACACCGCTGACTTCATCTTGGACCCTGAAAACGAAAGCATCCTACTCCCAGTCGTTGGAGATAACATCACTTTGCACTTCATGTTTGACGAAATTGCTAAACTAGGTTTGAACCAGGTTAACCATGTAAGAAACCGTGAAAATTGCTATTTGGACCTACTCTTAACGAATATCCATGAAGATTTCTGTGTGACCGAATCAGTTAACCCACTGTGGGAAAACGAAAAGTTTCACACAGCAATTGAATATTCTTTATTTTTACATGAATATCAAAGACCCAACGACTGTGAGTATGAGGAAGTCCTTGATTTCAAAATCGCGAACTATGCAAATATTGAAAACAAATTAAACTGTGTCAATTGGCAACAAATTTTTAGAGATGAAGGAAATGTCGAATCATCTGTTAGCGTCTTTTACAAAATTCTGTACAACATCATCTCTCAAGAAATTCCATTGAAGAAAAAACGACGCCACGCTAACACTAAACATCCAGTCTGGTTTAACAAACAAATAAAAAATTTAAAAAACCGCAAACAAAAAGCTCACAAAATTTTCAAAAAGCACAATAGCAGTGAAAATCTAGCAATTTACTTGGAAATATGTGATCAACTGGACTTTGCAATCAGTGATGCATTTGAAGAATTCAATACAAAAACTGAACTAGAAATTAAGTCTTGTCCAAAGAACTTCTTCAATTACGTCAAAACAAAACTAAAATCAGACAATTTTCCATCAATAATGCAACTCGATGAACATGTTGGTGATAACTCGGAGAAAAATTGCAATCTCTTTGCAAATTTTTTCCAGGAAATCTATACCACATTTTCCGAAAAAAAACGCGACCGCGATTATTTTGCATTTTATCCAGAATATCCAAGAAACGTTGGTGTCAACCAACTTCAGGTACAGGATGTTTTGCAGGGTCTGAGAAATTCAGACCCTTCCAAAGGACCTGACGGAATACCTCCAGCACTCATGAAAAATCTTTCGAAGGAACTTACATCTCCTTTGTTCTGGCTGTTCAATATGTCGTTGGAAACTGGAGTCTTCCCAAATATATGGAAAAGCTCATTTTTAGTGCCTATTTTCAAATCTGGGCGTAAATCTGACATACGTAATTATCGTGGAATCGCTATTATCTCTTGCATTCCAAAACTCTTTGAGGCAATTGTCAATGAAAAGATATTTGCTCAAGTCAAAAATCGTATAACTGACAAACAACACGGCTTCTTCAAAGGCCGCTCTACATCCACAAATTTACTTGAATTCGTAAATTACTCATTGAATGCAATGAGTAATTTGGGAACCATGTTGAAGCTCTCTATACATACTTTAGCAAAGCATTTGATCGTATTGACATACCAATGCTACTTTTTAAACTGCAAAAAATTGGAATTGGAGTCTGGTCTCCTGAAGTGGCTTGAATCATATTTAACAAACAGGCAACAAATAATAAAATTCAATGGAAAAAAGTCAAATCCCATTCAAGTTACTTCAGGTGTTCCCCAAGGCTCCCACTTAGGACCACTTCTTTTCATTTTGTACGTAAACGACATTTCCTTCATCCTCAAAAATGTTAAAGTTCTAATATATGCCGACGACATGAAGCTGTTTTTGGAAATAAAAAATCAAGAAGACATCAATGTATTTCAGAATGAAATCCACACATTTTACATCTGGTGTAAGAAAAGCCTACTTGAAGTAAATGTAAAAAAATGCAATGTAATATCCTTCAGCAGAAAATTAACAACACCCAAAATTGTAATTGCATTAGGGGATCAGAATGTGAAGAAATGTGATAAAGTTAGGGATTTAGGAATAATCTTAGATTCTAAACTTAATTTCATCGACCACTATAACACTATCATACACAAGGCAAACAACATGTTAGGGTTTATCAAACGCTTCTGTTATAATTCCCAAGACCCGTACACTATCAAAACTTTGTATATTGCCTATGTGAGGTCAATACTGGAATACTGTAGCATTGTGTGGTCTCCTCGTCCGGGCGTACATGAAGAAAGAATAGAATCAGTACAAAAGCAATTTCTACTATATGCTCTTCGTAAGCTAGGTTGGACCGCACATCGTCTTCCGTCATATGAAGCACGCTGCATGTTGATTGACATTCAAACATTAAAAGAACGGCGAGAGTACGCGATGGCTTCATTTGTAAACGATATCGTTTCGCAGAACGTTGACTCAGCAGTACTACTTTCTAAATTGAACTTTTATGCACCCATTCGACAACTTCGACACCGTAGTTTATTTGCTCTTAACCATCATCGTACGGAATACGCAAAAAATGGACCTATGAATAGTATGATGAATTCTTATAATCAACACTGCGAAGCCATTGACTTTACGATGTCCCGGTATAAACTGAAACAGTATTTCAAGTCCTTGAGGCTGAGGAGACAAAATTAATTTGTTTTATGTTCGTGTATAGTTTAGAAATTAATGTAACTAGTCTACATATATGATTGACGAAATAAATGAATAAATAAATAGACAGAATCATGTAAAAAATTCATAGCTTGAATCATACATTGGATAGCATTCGTACACCCGAAAGACACCTGAATATAAAGTTTGACTATAAAAAGGGACATGTCTCGAATGCAATTATCAATGATCAGAGCAAATATTTTCGTAGACAATAAATGTTTTTTTACCATAAATCTTGCGTGTGATAAGTGAAAAAGGGTCGCTTTACAACCAAGAAATGTGAATACTAACTCCAAGAGCACTTCATAATAGCCGCGAACTTGATTGCATAAAATTGCTTAATTTGATTGCAATCTTCATTGAACCATTTCGAGCGAACTTTTGGATCATCGAAGCTGTGAATGATTTCGTTTGATGCTCTTGTAAAATGGTTGATGAAAGGTGTTTAAGGTCCGATGCTTTTGCCATGTAATATATTTGCATAAAAGTTCATGGATATGAAGAGGACAAGTAATATTGATTAGTTTTCGAAACTTTTCCGAAATATTCCAATCCACTAGTATTATGAACTTCTTAGGCGATATTTTTGCAGGAGCTTAAATCAATTTTAAACGCGCCTAAGAACTTTGCTGTTCCATCATAACTCATAAGAATTGCAATTCGATCAACATGAGATCTACCGACTATATTTGAAAAAAATCACCGTTATAGTGAATTTAGATAACTAGTGCTGAACTGTTTCATAGAAAAAAAATAATAATAATACTAAAACTAACATTAAATCCATACAAAAAGCTTATGATAACTTTAATAATTTTGCTTCACCAATCCGATTGTGACGGTTCACTAGGGAAATAATCACTGAATGGCAGCTTCAAATCCTCTAACGAATACAAGAGGTCATTCATTTATTACGTAACGTGCTCAGGAGAAGGGGATACCCAATGAAGAGTTTTATTGTGCGAGGCCCCCATGCAAAATTGTGTTATTCAGGGATGGAAGGTATTCAAAATTGCTAAAATTTAGCGTTACGTAACATGTGAATATCTCTAATTATATGATTTTATGATTAAAGAGTATTTCTACGCATAATATACAACTATTTTAAGAAACTAAGGTAAATACTACAAGGCATACAGCCATAGGGTTGTATGAAATGGTGACGTGGGACTAAACACTGTAAGTAGGAGATTTTTTGTTCCAAAATATACAGAGTTCGCAGACAGAATCAATGTGTTTGCTCGGTGACTTACGTACTCTTATTTTCAGCCTTAGAAATATATTCAACAACACCCAAAAAATTATCGTTTTTTTTTTTTTTTTTTTTTTTTGTTAGTAGCTTAAGTATTTATGATAAATATTAGTAAATATTGAGTATGTGTGTCCAATCACAAATGGTGACTTCTCAACACTGTTAGAAATTTGTAATTTTAATTGTTAGGATTTGTTTGCTTTCGCAATTAGGACTTATCATTCGTAGGGATTTAAACCTACTTGTCAGAAAAGGGGAAGTAAACTTACAACTAACTTAATTGCTAACTTATTGGCTATAAAGAGAGCTTATCGTAGCAATTGAGGATTGCAACGATTTTTGTCGAAAATTGTTAATAATTTTATTTGACATAGCTTCTAATGGTTCAACACCAGTAAGTCTATGTAATTCGAGTGTACCAAACCAAGGAGGACGCTTCAAAATCATTTTCAGAATTTTATTCGGAATCCTTTGGAGCGTTTTCTTCCTTGTTGAACAGCAACTTGACCAGATCGGTACAGCATAAAGCATTGCTGGTCTAAAAATTTGTTTGTAAATCAAAAGTTTGTTCTTTAAACAAAGTTTAGAATTCCTGTTAATGAGAGGATATAAACATCTCGTATATTTGATGCACTTGGCTTGTATACTCTCAATGTGCTCTTTGAAAATAAGTTTTTTATCATAAATTAGTCCCAAGTACTTAACCTTGTCGGACCAACTTAAAATAACCCCATTCATCTTGACAACGTGATTATTGTTTGGCTTGAGGAAAGAAGCCCTAGGCTTATGCGGAAAAATTATCATTTGAGTTTTAAAAGCATTGGGAGAGATTTTCCTCTTTTGCAAGTAGGAAGAAAAAATATCTAAACTTTTCTGCAATCGACTGCATATGACACGAAGACTTTTTCCTTTTACGGAAATGCTTGTGTCATCGCAGAACAATGACTTTGTGCATCCTGGAGGCAAATCAGGAAGATCTGAAGTGAATATGTTGTACAGGACTGGACCCAAGACTGAACCTTGAGGTACACCTGCTCTGACAGGAAATCTATCAGATTTTGAATTCTGATAGACAACCTGCAGAGCTCGATCAGTAAGATAATTTTTTAAAATTTTGATTAGGAAAATTGGAAAATCAAAAGTTTGCAATTTCGCAATCAAACCTTCATGCCAAACACTGTCGAATGCTTTTTCTATGTCTAAAAGAGCAGCTCCAGTGGAATAACCTTCAGATTTGTTAGCTCGTATCATATTAGTAACTCTGAGCAATTGATGAGTTGTGGAATGCCCATGGCGAAATCCAAACTATTCATTTGCAAAAATTGAATTTTCGTTGATGTGTGACATCATTCTGTTAGGAATAATTCTCTCAAACAGTTTACTTATTGAAGAAAGCAAACTGATTGGTCGATAACTTGAAACTTCAGCTGGGTTCTTATCCGGTTTTAAAATGGGAGCAATTTTTGCATTTTTCCATAATTTGGGAAAGTATGCAATTTTGAAGCA
>NW_026599156.1:0-25000 GCF_029784165.1 Wyeomyia smithii
TTGACATTTTCTGATTTTTGAAAGCGGGGTTTCGACTTCTAAGCTTAGTTTAGGACCATTTCTGTTTTTTTTTCCTTTTTTTACATTCTGAGCTTAATTTGAAATCATTTTCTTTTGTAAACTTTAGTAACGTTGTTTCAACATTCTGAGCCTTGGTATTATTTTCTTTTTTTTCTGTTCCTTCGAAGCATTTTTTCTTCATTTAATCTGGAAAACACTCTTTTGTCACGGGAAGGGACTACCAGAATACTGTCAGCCTTTTTATTTTCATTTTGCCAGATTTAATTTGAAACCAACTCTTTATTTTTATTTGACACACTATTAATATTTTGAAATATAATCTCACATAACTCAATTTTCAAAATAATGATCTCATAACAGCGTGCTTCACCCTATTCCAAGAGCAAACAGTCAAACATATGGTATATTCACACCAATACTGATTTAAACCGGCACATCGAAACACAACAGTGAAAACATATCTTTTTCAATCTCCCCAACAGGGTTTTGATTTTCTTTTTCATTCGCTTGCTTTAATATGCCAAAAATGTTTCTCCATGACATAATGTGTAAGCAAATTTATGTTGTTAGTTGGTCAAATGAAATATAGACAATATATTTTTCACA
The DNA here is from genome assembly GCF_029784165.1 of Wyeomyia smithii. Classification (NCBI taxonomy): domain Eukaryota; kingdom Metazoa; phylum Arthropoda; class Insecta; order Diptera; family Culicidae; genus Wyeomyia; species Wyeomyia smithii. The sequence goes on from NW_026599156.1 coordinate 628, forward strand.
CAGTGATTTCCCACTTTTCTCAAATAAGAATGATACACTTCTACATAACAACACGAAATATTACGTCGCCTATCTGCTCTGTGTCCGATTGATGAGCATGTGCTACATACTGATCCCGAAGAATTAACACAGTTATCAAAATATCTAAGTGTACTCAAGATACAGAAAAATACCACCAAGAAGGTAAATACAAAAAAAAAACAATCAGTCAAATTTCCATCCTCACTCGAACCGGTCTCCGGAAAACGATCGCGACCATGAACGTCGGCGGCAGATCGAGGCTCCTGTTGCTTAGATTGGAGCAAGTCAGCTCAAGGGCACTAGTGCAAAATGTTACCAAAGTGAACCGATACAGTTGTTTAGCGAATCAGTGGCCCGCCGTAGGCTGTTTTGCCCAGCAAAACCAGAAAAAGTTGCAACTCATCTTAAAAGTTACTGCCTCCGGTAAGTCTTTCCTCTTTTTAAAATGCACATAAATCAACACACTAGCCCGCAAGCGCAAGCTATCATGTCTGTAAACTAAAAACAAGCCAACACACAAACCAGCGTAAGGAGCATCGAGAAAGGTCCTAACAACAGCCTGAGCGCTTCGATCTGAAGCATTTAGTTCAACAGAAGCACTGCACCCGTGAGGACCTGAATCAGCAGCAAGCAGAAGAAATGGCACTGTCTGTACAATTCTTACTTGGGTCCACGTTCGCATTTTTCGTTATAGGTTTACGGTATTGTTCTGCTGACTGCACAACAAACAAGTTCGATAAGGCTTGCATCGATCCCAGTCTGGTTGCCACGTACGAAGAGATAGTCGATTTACCGAATCACCCCGAGAAGCTGCTGATTGATGTTCGCGAACCCGCGGAACTTGCCAGCACCGGAGTCATTCCGACCAGCATCAATATTCCCCGTAAGTATTCGCTAAGAGTTGTGACGCATTGTAACGCTAATATTAATTTTAACTGGTGTTTTCAGTTAAAACCGTAACCGAAGAGTTGCAGCTGAGTCCGGAAGCATTCAAAGCTAAATACGGCCGGAAGAAGCCGACCGCTAGCGATCCGGTGATATTCTCTTGTCGCTTGGGAGTGCGAGCTGGTGACGCAGCAAATCAAGCTGATAAGTTGGGATTCAAAAAGTATAAAAAATTTCAATGAAAATGGTTTTATGGTTTTATTGAACTAATTATTCTTTAAGTGTTAAAAATTATGTCGGATCCTGGACGGAGTATGCCGAAAAGAACAATCTGCCATCTCAGTAGGAGTGTTAGTGTGTTTTAGTAATAGAATAAATCTATGTTTGAAGCTCTATGTTTGTATTCAATCAAATGTAGCAATTGAATCGAACGTTTGCTACAAACATTGCATTTTACCAGTGTCAGGATTTGTCATATGATTTTGCAATAAATAAAAGAATGCAAATGAAAACCTACATTTTATTTAGTTGAAATGGCGAGTAGGTTAAAAAAATATCGAATGATGAAATTCGTTGTTTCTCAGAAAATTTCAGTAGTACTGAAAACTTTTCAGCAGGTAGTTATAACGAATATGTTCAGGGAGTTGCAATAGAAAATTATGAATCTGTGAAGCCTACGGAGAAGACGATTCGCATAATACAGTCATACCTCGATATAAGGCAACTTCGATATAACGTAACTTTTACCTCGATATAACGTAACTTTTTAAGATGTATTAAAATTGAAAATAAATGATACAGCAACTGTTTTTGGGGTATAAATTACTTCAAAAAATGTTTGTAGTAAGTTTTGAAACCAATGCAAAAATTGTCCTAAATGGGCATAAGAAAGGTTTAAAAATACTAACAGGTGATGGGAAATAGGTTTTCACGCATCCTTCAGTAACAATTCACAGTCTTGCATCAATTAGAAAAAAAAATTGCTTGTTAAATTGTCTTAAATGGGGTATAGGAATGGTTTAAAAATACTAGTAGGTGATAGGAAATAGGTTTTCACGCATCTTTGAGTAACCTTTTGTATCAAAAGAAAAAAAAATTTTTTTGCTCCTGAAAATATTTCTAAATGGTCATAAGAAACGACGAACGATATCAAGGACCAGACACCAACACTTGTATCTCTTACTAAATCTGATTGATGAAAGATTTAGTAAGAGTAATAAGTGTTGGTGTCTGGTCCTTGATATCGTTCGTCTTATTAAGCTCTCACGATAGCACGAAAACAAGTTTGAAGTGGGTCATAAGAAAGGTTTAAAAATACTGATAGGTTATGGAAAATATGTTTTCGTGCATCTTTGGTTAACCATTAACATTCTTGCATAAATTAAAAAATTTTTTGCTTCGATATAACGTAACTCGATATAACGTAACGAAAACAAAAATAAAGTTGCCTTATGTCGAGGTATGACTGTATGTGTTTCCCATATTTCATCACTTTTTCCATGGGTTACCATACAAAATATACATGGGCCGAAAACGACCTGCCAACGCAAGATAAGTCGTTTTTTTAACGTAGGGCTACGGATAACAAAATAGATTCTCGGTGTTAGAACTGCTGATAACTTTTGAGAAATCAGAAAAATTCGAATTTGCTTCCGTTTGGTTCCATCTTCATGGAAATGTTACTGTCAAACATTGAAAACGTCGACATACAATTTTATTGATCTACACCAAGTATCTGGGTGTCCAGCCGCCTTGTAAATTACACAAGAAAAAAACCAAACCCTATTTTCCGATTTGCTTTTAAAACACCTCCTTCGAAAATTTACAAACCGTAGATCGTTGAATCGAAGTTTATATACGCATTTATTGAGTAAACTACTACAGTCAATCTTCCTGTGTCTGGTGTGTTACTTCAAGAAAAAGCCCGAATTTGCTCGAGAACTCGGAGTCTCAAATTTTAAGGAAAGCTCGAGTTGACTGAACAGATTTACCAAACGTCAACAGCTCTAATGAAGCTTTGCGAGGAACGAATCTTTGGTTGCTAAAACAGTTTCCGTGCTTGGCCTTTTTAAAAAATATTTACCTGAAAAGACGTATACATTTCAGTCAAAAAGCTGCCATCGTGGAAAAACTCACAGGAACGACATGGATGGTGGTAAGAAGTATCCGGTGGTCGTCATTTTGGGGGAAACCTCGATGTTTCAAAAATGTAAAATCACTTTATAGTACTTATGAAACAAACTCGAAAGATTGGATGACGTCCGTTATTTTTAAACGGTGAATTTTAGACTGGTTGGTAAATGGCTGGGCACTAGGGTGGGGAAAAGTGATCGATTTTCCAGAACCAAGTTTGTTTGGTTCCCTTTGGGGCCCCAAACAACCCTAAACTTACCGGAAGTCGATTGGTTTTGTCTTCGCTTGGAGCATTGCATTTCAAATTTGTATGAAAATTTATATGGGAAAACCTACTTTTTTGCATTTACCTTTCTAGAGAGTTCAATAATGATTTAATAATGCACTACATTATGTAGAAGTATAGTATTATAGATGCCAAACAACTTTGCAGAAGGCATTGAAGAGCTAGGATGTCCCTAAAAAGAGCTATAGCTGTTCAAAGTTGAGTATGTCGATTTGCAGAAAATCCTGTTTTTTGCCAACATTACCAATGTAGAACCAATATGAAATAAAATAAATATGAAATAACCTGTCGTAACGAGTTTATACACTCAGCTGGATCAAACAAACAAATTCAGGTCAATATTCTAGGCGTAGGTAGAATCTACAACGTGTTTCAGAGGTTACTTCTAATGGAAATCTGACTAACGCCGGTACACTGGCAGTGTTGGCAGAAAAAACGATTTGCAACATAAGTTGCGACATATTCAGTTTAAACAGCTCCAGTATTTTTTGGGACACCCTAGCTCTTTGATGCCTTCGGCCAATTTGTTAGGCATCAAAAAACCTACCATTTGGGGTCATGAAACCGATGGTTTGAGCCACTTTGAGCTCTTTCAAAAAGGAAAATGCAAAACGTTGGTTTATCCATATAAATCTCTATACAAACTTGAAATGCAATGCGCCAAACGGAGACTAAACTGCCGCTCATGGCAAGTCCGTCCCAATTGCATTTTTATCAATATTTAGTTTATTTATGGAATCAATTTCATTTTATATCTACTTTCGATAAAACAAATATTTTTGAATACTTCGTTCTGAGGAACTATGAAAAAAATAGCAAGTCGGTTTGTCTCATAGCAAAAGTGATCGCAAGTCGGTCCCATTGAAAAAATCTTCGCAATTTAACCCCACAGCCAATAATGATTATGAAAAATGTGATATTTACCACAACTTATGGTCTTCAGGTTTAGAATTGGATGTACCAAGTGATACTCGATAGGAGGTTTGATTGAATTTTACGCGTTCTACATCGTGTGGCTCTAGCTGATAGTAGAATGTTTTCTTCAAGACAAAGTTTCTTTCAGCTGTTGTTTGTTGACAGTGAACGCTTTAGGTGTGTCACTGTATTGTTAGTTCAAGCATTCTTTAGTAAATTCTACTTTTCGTATTTTATCCGTATTTTATGTTAAGACGTGGGTAAGGATTGATCAATTATTGTGAATTTCGTTTTGAAAAATTTGTCAGTTATATCAAGTACTTCGGTACTAAGCTATAGGTGTTCTTTCATATTTGCTTCCACTGCTACGTGGAGGCTGTCCGCCGTCACGAACGTGTGACCGCTCTAAGGAAAATTTAGAACAAGATCCTACACCTAAACTGGTTTTGAATTTATCAGTAGTATCTAATGTAAAAAGAAAATCTAATTTTATTTTGAGCGGCGCAGTTGGAACATTGTGTTATGCTTCTCACAAAAAAACTTGTTTAATGAAGCACGAGAGAAGGTCATTCATGAATTGACCAGCGATGGATTCATTCCAAACGCAAGCTAGAGAACCGCCATCGGTTTGCAGTAGTTTGTTTTTTATCACCGGTCGTAGCTGGCTAGGGGACTGACTTGCTATCATTCTGGCTACGTACCGTAAAAGTAATCGCATGTGAGTCCCAGCATATGATTTTCAACCAATTTTAATCAAATTCCGGTGTGTTTGCAAGTTTTATGGTGCAAAAGTGTTAGATTGTCATTGCAGTACTAAATTCTGTTGATGGTCTTGATTGAAAAAGCATTTGAGTGCAAAATTTCACCTAAAGCGGTACGATTTTTGATTGCTGTTTTCTCATCAGCACCAAAACGCAAATGGGACGGACTTGCTATTAGCGGCAGTAAACCAATCGACTTTCGATAAACTTAGGATTGTTTGGGGCTCCAGATAGAACAAAAAACACTTTCTGCTATCTGCTATCAAGTTTAGTTTTACCTTTGTTATACTAAACAAAGGTTATAAAATCGGTCGAAAAACGCAAAATGGATCCATGATCCGGAGGGCCGAATCGTATATACCATTCGACTCAGCTCGACGAACTTAGCACTGTCTGTTCGTGTGTATGTGTGTGTGTATGTGTGTGTGTGTGTATGAATGTCAGAACCCCGAGACAGTTTTCCAGCAAACCACCGATGACCACCCACGATTTCGGATCGCGAATAACTAAATAACCGCCAAGTTCAATTCAAAAGATAAACTTTAATCAAACGATCGATTACAACTGGATGAAGGACCGGTCCCTCGCACATCCAAATGAGTACTGAAATCAAGGTGTATTGTGAGTATGTGCAAGGGCCAATCTGAGATAGGAAAATATTAGGGATGATCAATTTGAATCTGACATTCGGCCTGACTGACCGTCTGAGTTGCCAACATCTTCGTCGAAAGAATCGCCGTCGTTGTCCGGAACGAATCGTTTCATGAATTCGGCACACGTAGCTGTTCTGTTTGGCCCCTCGTGAACGCCAACTTTCTCCACATCGTAGCGCTCATTTCGTTTTTGCTTAGTAACACGGTAGGGTCCCAAAAATTTCTTGGCGATTTTAAGATGACTACCAAATTGTGTACGGTTGATGGCTACCAAATCTCCAACCTCGTATGCGTCCGGTATTTTGCGCTTTCGATCGAACTGCCGTTTCATCTGCTGTTGAGCTTCCGCTATCTTATTCCTTGCTTTCGCACGTTCTTCTGCCCTTGCTTCGTAAAAGAGCTCGGATCTTTCCCGCATCACCACTTCCGCCAAACGAGCGTCTTCCGGGGACTTCATGATTGTTCCGAAGAGTAGCTCGAACGGACTTCGGTCGATGCTGCGCTGGTGCGTATTGTTGATGTAGCGCTGCAAGGGACCAACATGCCGGTACCAATTTTCTGGATTTTCTATCGACAGTTTCGTTAGCGCAGGAACAATAATCCCATGGATCCTCTCCACTTGTCCGTTTCCTCGAGGTACACCAGTCGTAGTCAGCAAGTGCTCGATTCCTTCAGCTTCACAGTAGTCCTGGAACGCAGAAGATGTAAATGCAGCTTCACGGTCAGATATGATTCTCCCTGGATTCCCAAATGTCGTTTTCTGGGTATTCAACTTCTGCAGTACCTCTTCGGCAGTTGTAGATTTTACCGGATAAATCCACACAAACTTGGTGAATGCATCCACTACCGTAAAGATGTAGCGGTACTGTTTTTTCGATGCGGTCAATGGTCCAAGATGGTCGATATGATACGTTGCCAGCGGTAGGTCTTCCTTGGGGATAGGGTGAAGTAGACCTTCTTTTTTACCTGCTTTTCTCGTTGCTAAGATGCATGGAACACAAATTTTGACAATTCTGTCCAGTTTGACTTCAAGGTTGTCGATCCAATACTCCCGCTGTAAGAGCTCCTTCATTTTTCTGGAACCGAAGTGCCCCTGCTCGTGGATCTGTCGGATGACGGAGTTTTGCATTATACCTGGAATAACCAGGAGTTTACCACTTTCATGATACTTGTACAGGATCCCGTGATCCAGAAAATAGTCACCATATCTATCAGTCTCTAACACTTTTGCAATTGCCCTTAGTTTCTCGTCCGTTTGCTGATTCGCCTTTACTTGCTCAGTTACGTTGTTGCGCAACAGATGGACCGCCGGCGCTCGGCTCAGAGCATCAACGTGTTTCATCCGGACTCCAGGACGATGTTCGATGACGTAATCATATTCCTCCAGAAGAAGTGCCCATCCAGCGATTCTTGGTGCAATATCTTTCTTCTCCATCGTCATTTTGAATGCAGAACAGTCGGTGACGATTTAAAACGGGATTCCCAGCAGATAAACGCGGAATTTCTTCAGAGCAGCAACGATTGCAAGAACTTCGAGTTCGTACCTTGGATAATTTTCCTCCGCTGATGAAGTCTTTCTGCTAAAATAGTAGATCGGGTGAAATTGATTGTCACCCGGCTTCTTCTGTAGTAAAATCGCCCCGTATCCCGCTTTACTGGCATCGGTGTGAAGTTCAGTAGTGGCCTGGGGATGGTATAATGCCAGAGCTGGTCGGGAGCACAATGCTTTCTTCAACTGCTCAACTGCATCTTTCTGCTCCTGCCCGAATACGAAAACTGCGTCCTTCTTAAGCAGGTCTGTTAATGGTTTCGCCAAAGTTGAATAATTTGCCACGAACTTCCGGAAGAATCCGGTCAACCCTAGGAATCTCTGGATCTCCTTGAAATTTTTCGGATCCGGAAAGTTCTTCACCGCTGTTATTTTGTTCATCGTAGGTTTGATTTCTTCTTCTTCATTCTCGTACCCCAAATACTCGATCCGCCTTTTCAAAAACTGGCACTTCTGCCACTTGATTTTCAACCCGTGGCGTTCTGCGACATCCAGCACCACTTTTAACTTCTCCAATGCCTCTCGCTCATCTCTCGCAGGAATCAACACATCGTCAATGTAAACCACGACCACTTTCTTCTCGATTAGCTCTTTAAAGATGTTGTTTATGTACCGTTGGAACACGGTCGGTGACGTGCTCAACCCGAATGGTGTTGCCAGAAATTCGTATTGGCCGGAAGGTGTGACAAAAGCAGTGTACTTCCGGCTGTCTTCATCAACCGGTACATGAAAGAAACCGTTTTCCAAATCCAAAGTAGAGAAAACCTTAGCTCCTTGTAAATCGTCTATTATGTCCTCGATCAAAGGAAGTGGAAAATGATCTCGTACGATTACCTTATTTAGACGCCTGTAATCCACACACAATCTTCTAGTGCCGTCTTTTTTGTGAGCGAGGACAATCGGGCTGCTGAATTCGGAGGAACTTGGTTGGATTATTCTTGTTTCCAACCACTGATCAACCTGGTTCTGTACAATCTCCTTCTCCAATGGCGCCAACCGTCGAGGGAGCTGCTGAATCGGCGTCCCATCTTCTAGAACAATTTTCAGCTTAACTTCTGATATGCCCGGTTTACGAGGATTGTAGCCAGCGATGAGGTTCCGAACTTCGTCCCGTATGACTGCGTTGCTTATGTGGCGCAGTGGATCTTCCGGTTGTCCATCTGCAATTTCGATACTGTACACAAAGCTCTCTTCTTTTGGAAAAAAACTTGGACCCATCGGCAGAAATTTTGACATCACCGTATCGTAGCAGGTTTCGTCCCAACAGCATTCCCATATCGAAATCTTCATTTGGCAATACACTGAAATTCAGCATCATCACACTATCTTCTATCTGAATTTCCAACGATGTAGTTCCCACAGTTTCGATACGGCCACTGAGGGTCTGCAATTTTTGTTTCTCGTCTTCATTCACTATCAGTCCAAGCTTCTCCTGCAAATCCTTTCTTATCAAAGACACGCCCGCACCACAGTCGAAAAATACTTCTCTGGATACCGAATTTACTATTACTTTTAAGAACGTCCCTTTTTCCACCACTGTCGTAGCGTTACACATCTTCACTGCTTTTTTCGTCTCGGGACAATTTTCGGGTTCACGACACTTGAAGCAGATGAGTGGCTTGCTTCCTTGCCCATTTGCGCTTGAGTGATGGGGAGCTTGACGACCAGGATTTTTTCGCTGTGCAAATTGCCCCGAACCACTTGTTTGCTTGGTGTTTTTGATATTTTGATAAACTCGCAATTTTTCTTTAAACTCGTCAACCGTTCTAGCACCGTACAGCACCGTTTTATCGGGTCCACCGTCATCAATACCGTTCACAGTATGGGCGATGATAGCCTCAGCATCTAAATTCGCTTTCGCCCCGAGCTCCCGCATAACCAAGTAGTAATGAAAAACACTTTCAGCTACAGTTTTCTTCCTGTTTCGAAGTTTTCCATGTACTGCTGCACTGTTTTCTGGTTGGTCGAACTCACTTATCAAACACTGCTTAAGCGCAACCCAGTTCGTAACGTGATGGGCAGTGTTTAGCGAAGTTCTTGCAAAGCCGACTAGTTTTCGCTTTGCAACAACATATTTTCGTAGCTCCGACAGTTCGATAGAATTCGCCATCTCTTCAAAGTCCGTGATCCATTTTCGTATCGGGTAGAAATCCGTTCCAGAAAATTCATTAGAAACGGATTCAACTTCTGACACCGTCAGTCTTACGTCTGCATCAGCAACCTGATCACGATTTGGTGTGCTATACCCCTGCGGTATCTGCGCACGAGTTTCGAGCATCTCATTGATCACACTGTTCAGTCTATTATTCTCCGTTCTAAAAAAGTTCATCTCACAACGCATCTCGTTCATCTGATGAGAGATGTTGGCAAGGGTCATGTTTGAGAAATTTAGCTGATCGATCAACCGCGCATACGTGTTCTCATTCGGATCAGGAGGGACATGAGGAGGAGGAGAATCAGAGTTATTAAAATCCGACGAGTGCATGTCGACTATTATCTAGTACAACTGTTGGAAACACGCACACTTTTTGATGTTTATCTGTCCACTGTTGTAGCACCACACAGGATCGTACAATTCTTTTAACCTCGACTCGACTCAACTCTGATAGAAATCACTGCACAATGGATCCTTTGTCTTCTTTTAGAGCACGTTTTCGTTCGTTTTAAACTGTAGCGTATATCGGATTTCTATGAGGAGTTAAAACTCAATCAGTAACAGGCACTTTATATCTAGTCCTAGTCACTAATTTCAATCGCTTGAACTAGCTTGTTGTAGCGATAATGATACGGGTTATATAAAGTCCAAAATATCTGTCACTCTGATAACTACAGGCATCCAGCCTTACAATGGGTCACGTGGTTTGTGGATTCCGGTTGAGCCCCCAATTTTTGTCAGAACCCCGAGACAGTTTTCCAGCAAACCACCGATGACCACCCACGATTTCGGATCGCGAATAACTAAATAACCGCCAAGTTCAATTCAAAAGATAAACTTTAATCAAACGATCGATTACAACTGGATGAAGGACCGGTCCCTCGCACATCCAAATGAGTACTGAAATCAAGGTGTATTGTGAGTATGTGCAAGGGCCAATCTGAGATGAGAAAATATTAGGGATGATCAATTTGAATCTGACATGTATGTTGTCTGTATGTATGTGCCGCAAAATACTAACGCACCTTTCTTACAGAACGCAATATCCGATTTAAATGATCTTATACGCAAACTAAAGCTACTGTGCTCCCCCAGAATGCTACCGAGTGGATTTTTGATTAGTGGCTTAGATTTTAAAATATTGATCAAAGAGTATTTTTTATATGAGAATTTTAACTTTTAAGGCAAAATTAATGGCACGGAGAGCCATATGTTGTATACCAATTTACTCAGATCGACGAATTGAACAATTTATGTATGTTTGTGTATGTGTACCTGTACGTATGTATGTGTAAATATGTTGTTTGTATGTGTAGTATATCGAAATCGACCCAAAAAAGAAAAATAACAAAAAAAACCCTCTTTACAGAACGCTTATTCCGATTTTGAAGTTCGCATGCTCAAATGAAAGCCCCAGAGATCTTTGAAAATCATACTGAGTGCGATCTTTTATGGGTTGCTTGAACTGTAGAGTTTTGACCAAAGTATATTTTAGACATGGGATATTTTACTTTCTGGATAAGCTTTACCAAAGATGTATAGACCTATTTACGTACGAATGTGTTAGTGCCACCCGTTGAGAAAAACACAAATAAATCGCTGTTTTGTTTGCAATGCTACGTTTTGAACAGCTGGAAATTTTTCAGTTGAATACTTATTTTATGTAATAAATTTGTGACCTGGAATCTAAAATAGCTGATGAACGTAATCGGCAAAATAAGGAAAAAGTGTTGAAGCAACTTTACATGGCTATACACGTTTACTAGTGTGCGCAGGTGAAAAGTCACTTATCTCTATGAATGATACAATATGCTCATGTAAGACATAAATATTGCTTTCTAATTTAAGACTAAGTGCAAACAGAGTATCCATGTTATTCCACTTCTCGTTATCGCAGCAAGATTTAAAAAGTCTTTATTTCGGATTTTTCCATACAGTCTAGGCCTTCGAAAAGAATAATGTTCTCGCCTACACCCTGAAAATCTAAAATACTCAAAGATCGTGGAGAACCTTCATTTTCAGATAATGCATTTGAGATAGAAATAAATCGACAACTTTCACCAATAGCCATATTTTTTTCCTGTATAATTCTAAACTATAATTTTTTGAGAGCAGGTTTGTAGAAGTTTGCTTCAATTCGTAAATAAAACTTGATGCTGATTCATAAATCTAGGTCCTGCGATTTCTGAAAATAACGCGAATAAGTAGAACCGCATTAAACTAACATACATGTTTGCTGTTCTAGTGTGAAATCAGCATCATTGTTATCTGTTACTGTTTCCCCACGTTCGATTATCTCAAAAAAAAATTCAATTGCTTCTAGCCAGCATTTGAACATTGGTTTGTGATCGAAAAAATAAGACTCATGTACTCCAGTGATAACATTCATATTATTTGCAAAAACCACGTCAAGCTTTAATTCAATGATCGTCTTTGGTTAACACTCTGAAAACTATCTTTCAAAATCATTTCATTCATTATTGAAATTGGACTTATGATGGTATACGATTTGTAAGTGACTGGCCAAATATGTATAAAGTAATAGTATAACAAAGGTTTCTGCACCACTAGGTGGATTAATTTAGGTTTTTTTTCATATAACGATTCCCCACCCTACTGGACACGTGTCACTTCAAACCCCATTGTGGTCATTCACCTCTGTCCAGCAACTTCTATCCCAACCTCCACGAGGTGCCGATCGGGATACGAGTAACCTTAGCGGAGATCGGGTAACCAACCCCTGGTGGAAACTATGGTCGTATGCTGACTGGGAAGGGGGGTCGTACGCGGCTGTATTTCCATGTTGGGGGCCGCGTACCACAGCGTCTGACTCGGAGCGGGCGGCTGAATTACGAAACACGGTGCCTCACCAGCTATATCTAAGACGGCAGCCTCGTCGCGATACTAGGTATCGCAGCCCTAGTAAGGCAGCATACCGAAGGTAAAATACTACGAACAATCTAGATATAAATACAGAGCGGAATAATCGGCATGGACCTACGCGAACGAAAATAAACAACGATTATTGGAAACTCGCTATGTAAGGAATCTACTCGAACCGGCACGTGCAGGTATCCTGGCTAGAGAGCTCAAGAAGGTGAATGTGGAGGTTGCTGCCATACAGGAAATGAGGTGGCCGAAAACGGGAGAACGCGAATTCCGGGCAGATCTTTTGCGGGCACTTCATTTAAGTACATCTACTACAGTGGTGGCGTGAAAGCAGAAAGGGGAGTCGGTTTCGTGCTCATAGGGAAACAGATGTAGCGTGTCATTAGATGGAGGCCGATCAGTGACCGTATATGTGTGTTAAGAATTAAGGGCAAATTTTTCAACTACAGTTTGATAAATCTGTACGCTCCTTACTTACCTTACCAATCGAAGACGATAGCCGTGGTGGCTCGTGCTGTATCAAGAAGTTGTCGAATGTTGCTCGGTTTTGGGCTGTGCTTCGCCAGTTCCCCAGGCGTCTTATCACCCGCAAGTCTCTTCCGATCTGGTCAAGCCATCGTGCACGCTGCGCCCCTCTGTTTCTGGCGCCGTCAGGAGTGCTGATTTCGGAGGGTTATCGTCCGGCATCCTTACGACGTGACCGGCCCACCGCAATCTATTGACTTTCGCCAGGTATGCAATGGGGTTCCCTCCAAGTAGCGCGTGCAGCTCGTGGTTCATGCGCAGTCGCCATTCTTCGTCGCCGTACTCTACCGAAGATAGTCCGCAGCACCTTCCGTTCGAAAACTCCAAAAGCATTAAGGTCCTCCGCGAGAAGCGTTGTTGTCTCGATTCCGCAGAGGACTACCGGTCTCATCAAGGTTTTATGCAGCGTCTACTTCGAGCGTCGTCGACTCGATCGAAGTTTCTTCCGAAGTGGAAAATTAGGCGCGATTTCCAGCCTGGATGAGTCTCTATATCTCTTTGCTGATGTTATTGTCGGCGGACACAAGTGACCCCAAGTACACGAACTCGTCGACCACCTGAAGCTCATCGCCGTCTACAGAGACTTGAGTTGGGAGGCTGATGTTGTTCTCCTTGGAGCCTCTCGCTCGCATGTATTTCGTTTTCGACGCATTTATTCGCAGTTCGATTCGTTCAACTTCGGCTTTCAGTCGGCCGCAAGTTTCCTCTACCGTCGCAAAGTTACATTTTATGATGTCAAAGTCATTCGCGAAACCCAGAAGCTGAACAGACCTTGTGAAAATCGTGCTAATAGTGTCGATGCCCCCCCTTCTGATCAGTACTTTGAAAGCGGCATTGATAAGCACCCGATAGTTGCGCGGCACCCCAGCTTGTCGCCTTTCTTGTAGATGGGGCAGACGACTTCCTCCATCCACTCATATGGCAGTTTTCCTCGTCCTGAATCCTGGAAATGACCCATTGTAGCGCTCTAGCTAACTCCTCTCTCCTATGTTCGAAGAGCTTGCTGGGAATCCGTCTTTGCCTGCGGCTTTGTTGTTTTTCAGCTTCCCGATCTCACAAAGAATTTTATGAACATCAGGGGCTGGCACTCGGTCATTTGCTGCTGGTGCTCCTAGGTCAGTTTCTGCTCCGCTTCTGTTTACTGTGTCTATCGAAGTACTTCTTCCCCCTGTCGACCACCTCACTGATATCCGTGAGAAAGTTCCCATCCGCGTCGTTACACGTTGTCGGCTTGCGGCACATAGCCTCTGCGAGACTGGTTTACCTTCTCATAGAACTTCCGCGTATCACTGGCACGGTACAGCAGCTTCAGCTCCTCATGTTCTTGCTGGCGCTTCTTTCGTCTGAGAATCGTGGTCATGTCGTTCTATGCCTGTTTATAATTGGTTTTGTTCTCTTTCGTTGACATGGCCAGGTAAATCGCCCAGGTCCGGTTCTTCTCATTCACCGCTGCTTCGCACTCCCCGTCATACCAGTCGTTTCTGCTATTCGGTTTCGGTCCACTCCTAGTCCATTTTGCAACTCGAAAATTTTCTGACTCCCAGAAAGTCGATTCAAAAAAATTTTTGTTTTCAGAGACAACACCAGACCTCCACGATTTATCGCAGCAAGCCAAGAGCGCTAATAGACGTAAATTTTTGACGTGGTTTTAATGTTACTAGAAAAAATCGAAAATTATGTCCCTTGTGGTACATTTTCTTAATTACCAGTAGTGCAATGTTGTTTTATTGTTACGTGCTTGAGGTGTTGTCATTGAAGTGATTCAGGAATAGAAAAAATGCCATCCCAGATTGACCCGGCATAATGTCCTCTAAACCTTCAGCGAAATAGTAGAAACAGGCGTTCGTGGTAGCATCAGAGCCCCATTAACGCAACGGAAAAGTTAACATTGAAAACAGTGAAAAATTTAGAAATCAAAAAGGATGGCCACCATCATTTCGTCGCTGTCGCTGCGGGCGTTCAAGGTCAAAGCATTTTTGGTTTCGATTTCAGTGGCCGTTTGGGTCCGGCAAAGTCGAACGTCGACAAGAACGGAATCCTGGATGGTGAGTTCGTATCATGTGATCGTTTACAAGCGAGGGTTGACTCATGTTAGTGTACGAGAAGTGTCAGAGGGAGCCATTTATTTTGCTTAAGAAACAAAAGATATAGACCATTTCTTAGTATATATGGAACTTAAATTTATTTCTTAATTCATATTCCTTTCTGAGAGCGATTAATGGCGCTATAACCATAAGCAAAAATGCTAGGACTAGGGTTAGTACTCAAATTTCAACCGTAATAGTTGAAGTGAGTGAGGGCGCTATATCCTTGGTTTTGAAACCAGAACATAAGGAGGTAATACCTATGTTCCAGCCCAGGAAATTGGTCAACAAAGGAGTGTACTTTCTTAGCTTTGTCACTCCCAAAGAATTATATTACTTATTACATACGGATCGGTTGGTACGGATTGTCCCCGTTCTTAGATTATATTGTATCATATAGCGCTACACAGTAGGCCTGGCCGTTGACAAGAAAAATGTATGGAAATCATTTTTTAAAAAAATTGTGGATATCATTTTCCAGGATCCTTACAAGTACTGGCTGCGTTAGTGTAGACTAGACTAGACTAGACAACACCAGATCTCCACGATTTATGTATTTTATAACAAAATTGGCATAAAAAAAATTACAATGCCTTTTTTCATTAGTGAAAAAAGCGAAATTTTGACCGCTTCGAGGCACGACTTACAGTAGTCCGAGTGCAAAGACTAAGTTAATCTTTTAGTCCGTTGCCAGGTAGAATAACGACCGCCTTGAATCATGTTTGTTGTTAGATTGATTTTATTAAACAAATTCTACTTAACCCTCTAGTGCCCAGTGCCGCCTTTAGACGGGCTTCAGTAAAAGCTTTACCAAAGTCCGTCTAAAAATTAACTTGGGCACTAAAGGGTTGAACCTAATCTACTGGAACCTCGGAGAGAAACAAATCTCTCTTTCATTTTTCTCCAGTTTTTTGTTTCTTAGTTTTGTCCCTGTCTCCCGTAGTTATCAAGAAAGGACAACTTCATAGTTACTTTTTTGTTGTTGTTGCCTACTTTCTTCACTGCCGTGCGGCAGTTGAAGTTTTTCCCACAGGGAACAAGGTGTCTAGTAACAGCACTTTTTCCCGGCGAAGAAATTTTCGGAAAATGTACCATTTCAGACTATGCAACAGAAAGCTGCATGAATGTCTGTCTATCGGTGGGAATGCAATTTTGCCATAATACCTGGTTCTGGTAGTGGAGTTGCTGAGCGATTGAGCTGGGATTTTGCAGGGGGACTTTTTTCGAGAAGACAAAAATTTTGAGACCTATCGCTAAACGACATTCCTAAAGTCAAGGTGCGCAAAAACTTATTTCCCTTCACCCTGCAGTATAAATAAAACTGTTTTGTGTCCCTTCAAGGCAATTCTCGTAGACGAACATAACCAGTCACAAAACATTGAAAAAATGTTGGTTTTGTCCTGTTTTACGGTACTTATTGGTTTCAAAACTTACTAAAAACATTTATTCGGAACATTATACACCCTAAGAATAATTGTTGTAATTTAATTTTAATTTACGTTATATCGAATCACGTTATATCGAGGTTGCCTTATATCGAGGTATGACTGTAGTAGGAAAACACTTGATTGTTTACGTTGTTCTCTCCTATTTTGTTTGTTTGAATGTTTGTGAAAATTTTAAAACCAGCGTGTCAGAATCATTAAAAATTATAGTTTCATACAAACAGTAACACCTAAACTACGAAATAGTATTAAAATAGCCATTGCAAAAATAACGAAACAAATGTAGTGAGAACGTGCAGGTTAACATGCGCTATCAATGTTACCAGCGCCATTGAAGTTAGCAACGTTAACAAAATGCCAACTTTGATTCTACTGTAAATACCCGTAGACATTCTGACACTTATTTTAAACGATAAAATACATAATATAAATCGATACTGTTATTAAAAAGTACATTTTTATAATGTTAAGAACTATCATATCTCGTTGATCCTATATCGGGTTACTACTTCTCAGGCTATAAATTTTGTAATTCATGTGAACTCGCAAAACAATATTTTGATAGTATCGGTTGAGTGGAAAAATTTGAACCAGGTTGGAGATGACAAAGTGGGATTTTATAAAACTTGTTTTTTTCTTTCATGCCAAATTATACTACATTACAACTAGCTATTAATAAACATGGCACCAAGTGGGAAAATAAAGCTACGCAAGTTGTCTCCCCATCAGAATCTATATGTACATACAAACAAACAACATCTAGCCTGCCTGTTGATGCATAGATGTTATAGGGGGACAAGAGGCAAGATGAGCACCTTAAGCTTCTTATCAAATTGTTAGGGCAAAGTGAGCAAAAAGCTACTGAATACATTTTTACTACATAGAGTAAGAATAATACTCAAGAGTTGCTACATTGGAAACTAAAGAAAAAGGTTATTTAAATATTTATAAATAATTTCCTAAGCCACTAAAAAGTATGAGGCTGGTCGCGGTACGGGGTAGATTTGGCATACCTATGGGGCATAATGGGCATGTTCATATTTTTCGATTTCAAGCAAACATTACACAATGTATCAATGTAACGTACAATCGTAGGTACCGAAACAAAGTTTTCCTTTCCTGTTTCACTATTTATACTCCAAAACAGCATAATTTTTTAGCCTTTTTCAATTTGAAAATTATCTATGAATTTGCCCGCATATAAAAATAAGGTTTTGATCCATAAAACACTACTGTGCGGATAAAGGAATAATAAAACATGACAAAATTTAAATTTAGGTAACTTTATTTTAATGATTGTCAACAAACGAATCTGTTCGACGCAGCCTCAAATGTCGGCTTAACGTTTGCCGTGGAATGCCGTGTGCAATAGCCGCTCGGTTCATTGACATTCGATGAGAAATAACCGCGTCTATAGCAGTGGCCAATGATGACTGTGACCATTTTTTGCGCCCTGACAACCGTTTCTAATTCCGAACCATTTTACTATTAACTGCTGCTAGCACGATGTTTACTTTTTTGACAGCACTTTCTGGTTTGTAGGTTATGTTTTCGTGCATAGGTATGGCAATTTTGCCCCTACCAGCACTGCCCAATCTACCCCATGAGAAACACTTATGAAAAAGAGCTGTTTTTAGATGATGTTTTATTTGAAAACACTGCATTATTTATTGAAACTGTTTGAATATCAATAACGATTACCGAAAATAAACTTTCGAGCCCAAAACGACATATACGCATGCAAAAACCCTTATTTTTCGCGCTTGTGAGCTATAATATTATACGCAAGACGTGCATGAATGATACAATTGTTTATTGTGTAAAAGCGAATTTGTTTTTTCCAGTTATTTTGAATAAAATTACATCTTCAAATTAATGTTAATGATTCAAATTTATAACAGTTCCAAAATTACTGCCAGAAACCTAGAAACAACATATGCCCATTCTGCCCCATATGGCCATCTTGCTCCTTGTTCCCCTATACATTTTCTGTTAAGTTCTCAGATTACTGATACAAAAACCGGGTTATTGAAAGGAAAGAAAAAGCAAAGCGGACTGTGTCACATTTCTGATTACTCATGCTGAGACGATGTTTTCATACAAATTTTGCAGAATCGAGTTGGAATAAAGTTGGTAAATGCTTCGTGAAATAACTGTGACTTTCTGTCCCAAAAATGCTTACCCAGCAGTAGCACCGAAAATAAACACACTTTCTGTTACTTTTATATTCCAATTATTACGCACTAGTGCGTAGTTTTAACCCCTCATTTAATAATGGATTAATCATCTTTGGCTTATCAATAAGTGCGACACAATGCATTACAACAAACATTGCATAACAGTAATCATAGGAACCACAATTCTCTCTCTTTTTTGAGAGATAATGATCGTACACACCCACCATCAGCTAGGTAAAACGAGAACGTGCTATAAATGTTGCATACCCGATACGCCAGTAGAAGCGCAATAAAAACATCTGTGTTTTCCCCACATCGAAGTGTGAATCAACGTTTCTCATGCCGCTTTTGGATAGCTTGAAGAAATTTGCATATCTGGCAAAATCTCACCCCAACAGACGGTACTTCGGTAGCCAAATGAATATTATTAAAGAATAGCATACGATTTCCAGACAAGAATGATAACATCGCCACATAGCTTGCCTGTGTTCGGCGAATATTTGCAGTATGCATTACTACAGGTCCCAAAAAAATACAGTTTGCAAAGTTCCTAACTAAATATAAAAAATAAGAAGATAAGATTAGCGTGAGGGTAATATATAAATTCGCCAGCTAAATTCGGCAATCAGTCAAACATCGACTATCGCTTAGAACCATTTTCAACGAACATTCCAAAAAACACGCGACAATGAATACCAGTGCAGTGAGAATTCTGTTGCAAAGAACACTAGTGCAAAATGTTACAAAAGTGAACAGATACAGTGTCCTAGCGAAGCAGCTTCCGGCTGTTAGCAATGTAGCCGGGACCGGTAAGTTTAGAGCCTAGTTTTGTGCCGTGCCTATGTACTAAAAATCCTTGGTCCAGGCTTGCGGTACTGCTCGGCCGGTAAGAACCGATACGACAAAAATTGCGTCGACAAGAGCCTTCATGCCACGTACGATGAGATTGCTAATCTACATAATCACCCCGAGAAACTGCTGATCGATGTTCGCGATGCTGCGGAAATCGCTGCCACCGGGTCCATTCCGACCAGCCGGTAAGGTTCTGAGTTGCAAATCACTGATATAAAGATTAATATTCGAAACATTTGTTTTTCCAGTCACATGCATTACCGACCAGCTTAAACTAAGTTCGGATGCTTTTAAGGCCTTGTACGGCTGCAAGAAGCCGACCACCAACGATGCGCTGATATTCACATGCTGCGTGGGTACTCGCTCTGGCATAGCAGCCTTTTTGGCGGATAAGCTGGGATATAAGAAGTATTACCGAAAATATTATCACCCAGGTACGATGTTTATTCGTTAATCTCTTTTTGTTTTCAGTGTTAAAAATTATGTCGGATCCTGGCAAGAGTATGCCCAGAAAAACAACCTGACCCCTGGACCGGCTAAAATTTAACCAGAATTCGATTTCAGCTTTGCCGCTTTATTCTAGATGCGTATTACATACAATAAAATCATGTAATCTACTACAAGTTACATAAACTATTATTATTATCAAAAGTTATATCTGAAATTCGCACATTCAAACCAACATGAACGAAGCCGGAACGCGGGAAAAAGAACTAATCGCGATGACTTGCATTTTTCGTTTTTCGTTTTAACTACTACTATACTACTACTACTCTAATGGAAAGGAATCAACAGGTTGCAATCTACGTGCATGTAGTGTACTATATTTAACACCCACCACTTCTGACATAACTTACTTTCGGATTTCTTCAGCTAGAAGTGAATAAAAGCTTACCAATACGGCACAATATAGAGGCTGAACTTTTCACGAAAGCTTGTGTAGGGGAAAAGTATTGGATTCGTTTGTATATTTTTCTACATTTTTCGTTCTTGCGGATAAGTTTAATATTATTTATCAATGGATCCATAACATACTCCGACATAGTAATTCCATTTAATTTTAATACACCAGTGAGTGAAGCTTGATTCATTAAGAATCTGAAATAACAAAACCAGTTGAAGGTACAAAAATTGTATATCAAAATTTTGTTCTTTTCAGTAAAGATATGAAGATATTAGATTTCAAATCTCTCAATCATTCACAAGTGGCAGTTCCAATGTCAATTAAAATACAAATTTTCGTCTTATAAAGTCTATAGACAGCATTCTTCCTGTTAGCTTGTATTTTTTCTTTTTCAAACAAGTACTGGATGCACTAGAATGCATCTACGATAACTAAATTTATCAGTGTTGTTTCAACTACGTCTCCAATTTTTTTTTTGTTTTCTGCTTGCGGGCGACTTTGATAATGCTAGAATAATGAAGGAAAATGTAAAAAAAAGCCTCAATTTTCATGTGTTTTGAAATGTATTGAGGAAATATTTTGTGAAAGGGCTATCCGTAAACCACGTATACACATTTAGGGTCATTGCTGGTCCTTTTTCCGCTATCTTAGAAAATAGTTGTAAATCACGAGAAATAATTTTTTAAGCTGCTTGAGAAATGCATGATGTTAACTAGACTTGTGCGCCGACCATATCATCAGCGGCGGCGGCGTAGAAAACATTTTACCTCGGCGGCGACGCCGTTGGCTTTTATCGGCGGCGGCGGCGTGTATCGGCGTGACACTAATTACCACTTCTTATTATAAAATATTGCGCATAATGTGTGCTTTTGTACTCTCATGTTCGTTTTTTTTTTAATTCAACATTCATAAATAAAAATAAATGCATTAGGGTTGTATAAATGTCAAAAACAGAAATGAAAATGGTAAGATGACAAGTAAACGAACAATTGAACAACCAGAAAATAATAAACCAAGCAGAGAATGTTCAAACAAATGTAAATCCCAAAAAAGATCATCAACGAGCCCACAACAAAAAAAAATACAAGGAATACTGTTTTTAGAGACGTTCAGTTTAGGAAAAAAAGACAAACAGTTTTTTGATATGTTCATCTTGATTAACCGTGGACCTACTTTGGGAAAATTCGATAACTATTACGTTAGAGCAGCTGTTCTCAACCTTTTTTTGTCCGCGTACCCCTTAGCGATATTTTCTATATCGATTGTACCCCCTGGCTTGGAATGTTTTCGTAGAGTGAGAGAGAGTAGAGATAGATTATGTTATGGCAGTCTAGTCAGGTTCCAAATTGAACTATGGTTTGTTTGATTGCTACTACAGTCATGTTTCAAGAGCAAGATTGAATAACACATGAAGTATTATAAAGAAAAATGGCTTAGTCCGCCATTACTGAATTTTCTTTCGCGTACCCCCTGAAGGCTTTAGAGTACCCCCAGGGGTACGCGTACCCCAGGTTGAGAACCGCTGCGTTAGAGGGTCGTTTTAAACTTTCATATATTTTGTTAGGTTACCCATGAAAAAACTGAACAAATGGGAAACTCTTTTTTTTCGTTCGAATAGAGTTCTTCGTTAAACACCACAGATTCTTCTAGTTCTATTGCGACTTTTGGAATAAAACTGACCAGAGGTGAACCAAGAAATCCCTTTTTGAGAAAATTGTTATTGTGACGCGGTCTTGAAAGTAGGAACGAGGTTTCGATAAGACTGCTTCCTCTTGACAAAATAAGTCTTTCTTACAAAAAAACTGATCACAGAAATATTTATCCTCTCCAGGGAATTGTAATTGACGATATTGGCACGGGGAACGAGGTTTCGATAAGGCTCCTTCAACTTGACATGATAAGTCCCTCTTAGGGTTAACCTGGCCTGAGAGAAACGTTAGGTGTAGTCTCACTCCGGGGAATTGTAATAGTATAGGTATAGTAGAGCAAAGCGTGAAACGATAAACTCTTACACGCAAGCACGGATATAAATGAAAAACGTATCATTTACTTCAATAGTGATACTGCCAATAATATGGAGTGAGGAGTGCAGAAAATACCTGGGCAATATCACAATAGATCAAATGTATCTGGTCGCAGTGATGAGTCCACACAGAGAAAAAAAATAAAAAATAACGAGAAATCAGTAAAAAATATAGTCGTGTTTGAAAATGTTCTTTTTGATAATTTTGATTGGTATGAAATTCATCGTGAATTTTGGCAAAAAGTTCAAAATCGATGTTGACAGAAAAACTATCTACAAACAATGTCTGTTTCAGCGCAATATGGTCAACTATTAACCCTCTAGTGCCCAAGTTGATTTCTAGACGGGCTTCGGTAAAATCATTATGAATCATTATAAACACTTTACAAGTATTTATTGAAGCTTTTTAGAGATTTGACGAAAGCCCGCCAAACGGCGGCATTGGGCACTAGAAGGTTATTTTGCGCAAAATTTTCAGTAAAATCCTGCATATTAATCTCCAAAAAAACTTAGCATTCTAAAGAAAACTAAAGTCTTTACCAAATGAATTATGAAAAACCACTACTCATTTTTCATAATTTTTTTGAACATTTTCGGACTGCTCATACGTTTGCATAAAAATAAAAAATAAAGACTTCTCAAGATGGTAAAGCGAATTGTAACCGGGGTCGAAAACCTGTCCGGAGTCTGGGAAAGGAAGTTACCAGTTTATCGAGAAAACGTTTTTAGTGAGAGAATCAATCAAAAATTCTCATTTGTACAATAGAAACTGTTTCAATTTCTAAGAGCAATGCAAAATAAGATTCACTGTACAATCCTACTAACATTACTAGTTATTAGTAGTTATTTGAATAAACATATTGAGGATAAAATAAGTGGCACACAGTTCTGATTCTTCAGTTTTTCAAATAGGTTTTTATTTCAGCTAGTCTTTTTGAAGAAATATTTGGCGAACTCTAGCGAAACTAGCTACCATTTCCGCTAAGAAACTCAATGCTGGTGAAAATTTGGGTTTGGGACGAACTTGCTACGCGGAGCAGTTAATTGAAAAAACATTACAAACTTGCCACAAAATAAACATTATTTTATAATTTTTGGAAAAACTAATTTTTGTACATATTTCTAATTCGTATTTTTTTCTGTAAATTAAACAATTTGACTGCAAAAAAAACTATTTTTGATGTAAATACAATCAGAAATGTTCTTAGAAAACAGCATAATCGTTTGCGAGGTTTTTCAAGAAAACATTTTATAACGACGATTTTATACGACTTTTAACATGCTTTTTGTTTTGCAACTGATCTCAGGGTACGGTGCTGGCCTAACTAGTCAGTCGTCGTAGGTTCGTGTCTCGGCTCGAGAGAGACTGTTAGTGTCTGCGCTAGCTCGTAATCGCCCCGTGCACTAAACAGTTGGCTGCTAAATTTGTGGCCAATGAACAAAAATACTTTAAATATTCTAAAAGCCAAAATAATTAGCTTGATTGGTGTGATGTTTCCGGCAAAGCTGTAGATAGTAGTTCTATTTAAAAAAATTTAATATAAATATCTCAAAAAGCTTATTTTTTGAATTCTAAGTTGCCAAATATTACAACGTTGATTATTTGAACACGGAAAAAAAATTAAAAATAAAATTTCTGAAGGTTTTTTTTTCGAAACCAGAACGATTTGTTTGATTAGGGCGATGTTTTCTGCAAAGTTGTTGGCAGTAGTTGAGTATTGAAAATATACTAAATTAAACATTTCAAAGAGCTGATTTTTGAAAAATATTATTATATTTTTTAAAAACTGCATAATGTAAACCGAACATTGATGATCATGGAGAAATAAAAACTAAAAATTCTGAAAAAAAATCCTTAAAAAATGGATTTGGAAAAATTTTAGGAAACATTTTTTTTTCTTGAAAAGTTTAAAAGAAATTAAAAATAAATTTGTTTCCTTTTCAACGGTTTCTGCAAGATATGTTCGTGCAGAAAAAGACTTTTAATTTGAAAAATAATAATTTAAGATCTTTTTTCTGATTTCCAGGTTACTTTTTTAAGTTTCGAAATCACTAATTTTGAAATGTTGGTCCCCA
The DNA here is from genome assembly GCF_029784165.1 of Wyeomyia smithii. Classification (NCBI taxonomy): domain Eukaryota; kingdom Metazoa; phylum Arthropoda; class Insecta; order Diptera; family Culicidae; genus Wyeomyia; species Wyeomyia smithii. The sequence continues at coordinate 24,961 of NW_026599156.1, forward strand.
ATATCATTTTTTTATCAGCTTGACCATTTTGAGCGCTGGA
>NW_026599157.1:10000-11505 GCF_029784165.1 Wyeomyia smithii
GTATGCGGTGGACAGCAAACAGCGAAGAGACCAAACGCCGAACTGTCCGCCGCCGCCTACCATCGACGCCGCCGCGCATATATAGCCGGAAGCATAACACTCGTCAAAAGATTCCCGCTTGGCGCTCTCTCTAAACACCCACACACGGTGTGTCGGTATTTTCTAAACTGGGGTCATAATACATGCTACTGCCGCTACACCCGTAACGTGGTAGCCGTATAACATTCATGCTTCTCCCTCTTCGCGCGCAGCACTTGTGAGACCACAACACACCGCCACACCGGGCGGTGAACTGCGGCTGCCACTCACAGACAACACGCGCACGCCTGTCTGTCTCCTCCCCACCAGCCAGTCACAGCCAGCCAACCAGCCAGCCACTACCAGCGGCAGAGCGGGTAAGCGGAGTGTAAGCGAGCGAACTGGCTGATTGACTACCCGCCAGCCAGCCAGCCAGCCAGCCAGCCAGCCAGCCAGCCAGCCAGCCACAGCCACGCCACACACATCACACCTAGCACCGTCGTCGCTCTGTGTACGCCCAACAGAGGTAGATGCAGCAGGCCGCATGCCACCCTACCTGTGTATGCACACACCGTGTCAGTGAGAAGTACTTTTCCGTACCAACCTCAGACTCAGACACCCTCCTATAGATACGAAAATGTATAATAATAACAGAATTCGACACACGCTTTGCCCCCTCATACTGCGCCCACAGACCGAACCGTAGTGTACGGACCGGCTAGCACGGCATTGCATGGTCGACCGTCACCCTACCATGCATCAGTGTGCGAGCCAACAGCCGGTCTGCGGTGTATGACTCCGCTAGCGCGCGCGATGGTCGAGCATCGTCATCGTACCGATGTAGCCGGCTCGCAGTGTACGGTTCCGCTTGGCCCGTATGCTGATCGGTGAGCATCGTGGTGGCCGACACTAGCGAACCAACAGCCGGTCTGCGGTGTATGACTCCGCTAGCGCGCGCGATGGTCGAGCATCGTCATCGTACCGATGTAGCCGGCTCGCAGTGTACGGTTCCGCTTGGCCCGTATGCTGAACGGTGAGCATCGTGGTGGCCGACACTAGCGAACCAACAGCCGGTCTGCGGTGTATGACTCCGCTAGCGCGCGCGATGGTCGAGCATCGTCATCGTACCGCTGTAGCCGGCTCGTAGAGTACGGCTTTAGCCTTTCGTGGTGGATCGTAACCCGCGGGCCAGAACAATTTACGTTTGTTTTATTTTTTTTAATTTTTTTTTTTTGTTCCCAACTACTGTTCATTAACCAGACGGAAAATGTGTTAATGTTTACCATCTCCAACACCCTGAGGCCGGTGTGTTTCCCATGCATTGAAAATCATTGTCGTTTACTGGAGAGATTGAAGCTCACAGTGCAAGGATACCATGTTTTATTTTTTCACGCCTACTACGCTGGAACACATTTTCCATTCACCGGTACCCACCGCAAAGTTCTCAGCACTTTTGCTATTGCCGAAAAGAAGGCTATCGCTCACAC
>NW_026599158.1:0-7500 GCF_029784165.1 Wyeomyia smithii
GACTGATCACCGGTCCCTGGGCATCATCTCGGTTCTGGACTGACGATTTTTGGCTGTTTTCCAGCAACCGGAAGTTGCCACTTCGAATTTCAAAATTGTGTCTGGGGGATGTCTGTGTTGGGTAATTTTTGGTTATTTTCTGACACCGGAAATCGCCGTATTGGATTTTGAAACGGCGTCTGTATTTGATTCACGGTCTCTGGGCACCATTTGCAATACCGATATTGGGTGGTGTTCGGCCATTGAAGGCTGTTTCCCGACAGCCGGAAGTCGCCACCTTGGATTTCAAACTGGCATGTGGATTTGTTCATCATCATTTGAAAACGCTCTCTGGAGCCGATTCTCGTCGCTGGGTATCATTTTGGTTCCATAACCCTTTCCGACCGGGCCGTATAATTGCGTAAGTAGACGGTGACTTGAACAAAACCTTCTCGCTCGCTATTTGAACGTCCTATTCATTGTTTTATTGTTCACAACGCTAGTTTCAACATCGCAGCTGCTACGAAAAATAATAAACCGGAGCAAGCAAGTGTTTTTAAAAAGAAATTGCTTCGATTTAGGTTTTGTTACCTGTCATTTTTTACCTACACAATTGTGTGGGCTCGGTCGGAAAGGGATAACAAACCATAATGGGCGGTTTTTTATGATTTTCTGAAACCGGAAGTCGCCATCTTGGATTTCAATATGGCGTCTAGTTTTAATTTTCAGTCCCGGCACTGTTCTGGTTTAAAAATATTTATATTGGGCGGTATTGGACCATTTTGAAGTGTTCTCCAAAAACCAGAGAATGTCATCTTGACATCTTGGGTTGATTTCCGGCCTTTCGATATTACCTCGGTTTAGGCTGTTAAGTTCAAAACATGTCTCCACATTTTTCAATAGTTCAATAGCTCACGTGATATAATTACAATTTCGCCGCATATTGATGAAGGCATAACTAATTTCCCAATCCATTGTTGTGAAAACGAAGAAAATCCGTTGGGAACCAACATCAATAAAACACCCTTGAGACTTAATACACCCTGCAATTAAAATAAATGATGATAAAAATTAACAATCTCTAATTTGCAATACGAAAAATTCAACCCCTCCCCTCCCCTTGCACACGCTAGTGGAATGAAGCGACACTAATATATTAGAAAAATATCCGATATGCAAAAACCTCTGGATACAACTTTTCAAGATGAACTATTAGACGGTTCAAAAATAATGACGGTTGTTGTGATTTCCCCTCACTTTAACTACGCCACTGAGATACAGAAAATTCAATATCACGGGAATACACCTCGTATTTGAGAACTCACGTGTACAGAATAACCCAGTGATCTTGTTTGGTGTTTAGAAGTGTACATGTTTGGCGTTTAGGAGATTAAAATGAACAAATTTGTAGTTGCCCTCGTCTCCGCTTTTTTCCTTCCTGTATGAGATAGACATAATTTAAAGTGATAGAAACATATACAGGGCTGTTATTCGCAAACTCATTGCTCTCAGTGTGTTAATTTTACGTCATCCCAGTCAGAGTTTCATGGAACGCGAATCGGACCATCGGACCCATCTCTCTCAGAATTCATGCGGGTTGAACGAAATTCGCTCGAAATACACGATCTCTCGTATTGGTGTGTGCGCTGGACGCTCTATTTTTGTTTTTTCGTCTTTCTCTTTTGGCACCGGGCATATTCTTTTGGTTTTTTTCTCGCTTTGGCGCAGAGCTTATTCTCACCGATAGCAACGTCGCGCAAACAGATGCACGGTTTATTGTATTGGTGTGTGTGTTAAACTTTCTTTATTCTCATCGATAGCAAACATAGCGCAGTTTTTATTTTCAATCGAGTTGATAATAAAAGTTCGATTATTTCGCGCGTGGCAAAAAAATAGTTTCGCGTGTTTAAAAACAACAAGACTGTCGCGGCGGTTTCAAAAGTGTTTAAAGTGTTTGTCCGGCTGCTGGCCAATAGTGTGTGGTTTTTTCGGTGATAAATTTGCTGAAATGCAGCAATGTGAAAATATTTGTTTTTTGTGAATAAAACCGTAAAACTTAGGTGGTAAAAGGTGAAGTGCGGTGGATATCATCGGTCAGTGCAGTGCAGTTGAAAATCTAGCGGATTAAAAAAAAAGTGATACGAGCTAGATAAAAAATGCTGGTTGGTAACCAACAAGTGTGTTGTTTGGGTGTTAACTCTTCTGCAACAAGTGCAATTGCACTCGCCAGGTTAGTGTTTTAACCAAAATTAAAATTCAAACCACAACAATAATTTGAATGAAATTTGAATTGGTTTTTTGAGTTGGTTTCTTATTCCCGACTGCTCTCATATGCATGCTGGAAACAGATTGATCAAATTAAAACTTTGCATTCAAGTTTTGTTGTGAATTTTACTGTGACACGTTTTCTAGCCACTGATTGTCGTTGTTTAATTTTATTTTGGAAAAAAATATAAATAAATATATATATATATATATATATATATATATATATATATATATATATATATATATATATATCTATATATATATATATATATATATATATATATATATATATATATATATATATATATATATATATATATATATATATATATATATATATTTATATATATATATATATATATATATATATATATATATATATATATATATATATATATATTTATTATATATATATATATATATATATATATATATATATATATATATATATATATATATATATATATATATATATTTATTTATATATATATATATATATATATATATATATATATATATATATATATATATATATATATATATATATATATATGTATATATATATATATATATATATATATATATATATATATATATATATATATATATATATATATATATATATATATATATATATATATATATATATATATATATATATTTATATATATATATTTATATATATATATATATATATATATATATATATATATATATATATATATATATATATATATATATATATATATATATATTTTTTTTTTTTTTTTTTTTTTTTTTTTTTTTTTTGTTTCAGGTGGAGGGGAAATTTGCATCCAAACCCCTGAGGTGACCAACCTCAGGGAGTGTGGGGTTGGTTTGAATCAGTGACCGGACCCACTAAAACCCCTCCAGTCTCCAGCCCATAGTACTCCCCGGGACCACCGCTAGGTATTGCTTCGGGGAGCGGCTTTTGTGCTCTGTGCACCCTCTTGGTTCTATAGATCTCTTTGCTAACTTAGCTAACTAACCTGGAGACTGGCCGTTAGCTAACACTGGCGTGTCGGTGGTCAACCTGTCGCCTGTTTTGCAATTCTAAAACTATTTGAGAGGCGGCTGTACAAACCGCCCTCCAAATGTTTGGGTCTTTACACATCCTCCGAACTAGGTTGTCCGGAGTGGTGTCTGGCCCGCTCACTACCATCATGTCGCTCCGCGCATGCACAAAACGAGGGCACACGAAGAAGACGTGCTCGGCAGTTTCTTCCGCATCCGCACACTCGGGACACATGGGGGACCCCGCATGCCCGAATCTGTGTAGATACTGCCTGAAGCAACCATGACCTGACAGAATCTGTGTCAAGTGGAAGTTAACATCTCCATGGCGCCTCCCGACCCATCCGGATACGTCCGGAATAAGTCGATGCGTCCATCTACCCTTTGCGGAATTGGACCATTCCTGCTGCCATCTGATCATCGAGAATGACCTTCTGGTGCCTCGTATACCCCTTGTGTCACGTTGATCGAAGCATTCTACGTCCTCCTCAATGGCTATGCTGATAGGCATCATGCCGGACAGGACGCAGATTGCGTCGTATGACACTGTACGGTACGCGCTCACAACCCTCACGCACATGAGCCTGTAGGTACTTTCCAGTTTTCGACGATGACTGTTGGTACCTAACGCTTTGGACCACGCTGGCCCACCATACCTAAGTATGGACGAAACCACGCTGGCAAGAAGTTTACGCTTGCTGCCATATACCGCTGAGCTATTGGACATCATTCGAGATAGTCCTGCAGCGGCCGTTGAAGCCCTCTTACAGGCATAGTCGACGTGACTCTTAAATATGAGCTTATCGTCAACCATAACCCCCAAGAGCTTCAAGGAACGCCTTGAGGTAATGGTGCAGTCACCGACTCTGACCACCGCCTGTTGCTCTAATTTGCGGTTGTTCACAACCGTAACCTCCGTTTTATGGTGCGCTAACTCCAGTTTCCTAGAGTGCATCCAGTCTTCGACCTTGCGTATGCAGTGCGCGGCCGTCAACTCGACCTCTTCGATCGACTCGCCGTAGACCTCTAGCGTGATGTCGTCTGCGAAACCGACGATCACAACCCCTACAGGGAACTTTAGTTTCAACACCCCGTCATACATGACATTCCACAACACCGGGCCCAGGATGGAACCTTGCGGTACCCCTGCGGTGATTGGGACGCACTTCTGACCCTCCTCCGTGTTGTAAACTAGTACCCGATTCTGGAAATAATTTTCCAAAATCTTGTACAGCGACACCGGTACGTGGATGCTCCTAAGCGCGAGCGCTATGGAGTCCCAACTGGCGCTATTGAATGCATTCTTCACGTCAAGCGTGACGATTGCGCAATAGCGAATGCCCCAACTCTTACGCTGGAGTGCTACCTCTGCCGTCTTGGTGACAGAGAGAATAGCATCCAGCATGGATCTACCTTTCCGGAAGCCGAACTGGTTACTTGCCAGACCGTTTACACCCTCTGTGTACTTCACCAGTCTGTTGAGGATAATCCTCTCAAGCACCTTGCCCGTAGTGTCCAGCAGACAGATAGGTCTGTATGCCGATGGGTCCCCTGGCGGTTTCCCAGCCTTCGGCAACAGCACCAATCTCTGTCGCTTCCACCTGTCCGGAAAGAGGCAGTCATCCAGGCACTTCTGCATGACTGCTCGAAATAGATCAGGGGCCACTTTCATGGCCGTCCTGATGACCAAGTTCGGGATTCCATCCGGTCCCGGTGCCTTGCTCACCTTTAGGGAGTTGGCGATCACGATGAGTTCCTCATTCGTAACCCTTACCTCCTCCACAACCTCTGCACGGCTGCCGTCTCTCACGGATTGGATGCCCGGCAGGTTGGCCGACCATCCCTGGTCTGTGTCTGAGATACTGGAACGTCGGACGTGAGACTCAGCAACCGGAGGCCAAGGATTTGGCTCGTGTCGTGGAAAGAGTCCCTCGATGATGCGCTCCAGCATCGCTGGTGATCGCTCTGCAGGCGCCAACACGCCTTTGGTCTTCGCCATTACGACTCTGTAGGCGTTGCCCCACGGATTCGTATTGGCACTCGCGCATAGCCTATCGAAGCAGGCCCTTTTGCTCGCCTTTATCGCACTTTTAAGCGCCGATCTTGCAGATCCGAATACTACACGGCGCTCTACCCTCTGTGCATCGGTACGTGCACGTTGCAACATCCGTCTTGCACGGAGGCACGCGCTACGGAGGTCCGCTATCGCGTCGGTCCACCAGTATACCGGTGACTTACCATTCCTAGGTTGGCGGGTCCTAGGCATGGTGGCGTCGCACGCCCGCGATAATGTGGCAACTAATTGGTCAGCACTCGGGCGGAGCCAACTGCCCCCCTCGCGCTCTCTTCTCATTGCTTCTGCAAATACTGCGATGTCTTCCACCCGCGGACGGTCGGAGTATTGGCTCTACCCGTCGCCTGCCGCCTCACGTTCTGGACTACGCTATAGCAGACCGACTGGTGGTCACTATAGGTGTAGCCATCGTCTACCCTCCAGTTCACGATCAGTCCTGGGCTGGAGAACGTCACGTCGATGATCGACTCCGCACCATTTCTGCTGAATGTACACTTGGTTTCAACGTTGGCCAGATCTAGGTTGAGCTTTGCCAAAGCTTCCAACAAGATCTGACCCCTCCGGTTCGTGCGGCGGCTTCCCCACTCAACAGCCCAAGCGTTGAAGTCGCCCGCCACTACTAAGGGTGTTAGTCCCGTCAGCTCCATAGATAACAAATCGACCATCTGGGTGAACCTTTCGATAGACCAACGCGGCGGAGCATAACAACTGCAGTAGAACACTCCGTCCACCTTGGCAACCGCGTATCCTTCATTTGAGGTTGACACAACCTCCTGAACCGGGAACTTGCTGGTCGTGCATATGGCCGCCGTACTGGACTTATCTGCAACCCAATTACCGTTTCCGGGAGGGATGCAGTAGGGGTCCGATACGATTGCGATGTCCGACCGCGACTCAGACGCTGCTTGGTATAGCAGCTGCTGTGCCGCATAGCAATGGTTCAGGTTCAATTGTGTCACCCTCACGCCCGTGGTTTCGTGGCCGCCTTACCGGCTGGGCACCGTGGGCCTCCCATAAAGTGCTTGGCGTCCCGTTTTCCAGTACATACCAAGCACTTGGGAGGCTCCCCGCAGTCTTTAGCTTTATGGCCAGCACCACCACAACGCCTACATAACTGGCTCCTATCGGGCCCCTTGCAGGTCCAGGACTTGTGTCCTCCCTCGAAACACCTGAAGCAAACGTCCGGCTGCTGGAGTATGCTCAGGGGACATACTGACCAGCCAACCTTAAGTTTGGCTGTCTTCAGGGCCAGAGTTGCATCGGCCGATGCAAACCGGAAAGTGGCCACCTGGGTCCCCGCTGGACCCTTTCTGAGGCGAATTACCTCAGTGGCTACTTCCACTCCGCACTTCTCCTTGAGGGCCTGTGCAATATCGCACCTCTCGGTGATTTCATCCAGGTTTTTGAGCTGGAGAGTCACCTCTGAGGTGAGTGCCCGAATTTGCACATCTTTCCCGAGGACCTGCTCGGCTACCGTCTTGTAGGCAGCGCCCTTGTTTTTAGCATCCTTACGGAGCTCAAGGATCATCTCGCCGGTGCGAGAACGACGGATGGTCCGCACATCCGCTCCCAGATCCTTGAGCTGGGTTTCGCCTCTCATTTTCTTCAAGACTTCGGAGTACTTGGACCCCTCCGTCTTGAGTATGAGGGCGTCGCCCCTGCTTCGCGCCTTCTTTCCCGTTTTTGGACGATTTGTCGTCTTCTCGTCGTTGCGCTTGCTGTCTTTTTGGCGCTTCCTTCCTCCCACGGTAACCCAAGGGTTTCCCGTAGCTGCCACTTCGGCAGACTTTTCGGCGGACTTGGAGGCCGTTGGTGTGCTATCTCGCGGGCTTAGCACAACCAACCGTTTCTTGCTGTTCTCGGGGGCTTCCCCCGGAGACTGCCTTGCTCTTTTTGCGGCTGACCCGGAGGCGCAAACCGCTGCAGACGTGCAGGTGTCCGTTTGGGCCGACTTCGTCGCCCTTCCGGTCACCTCCGTTGCATTCTTCTCTGCAGCCACCGCTCTTGCCTTGAGCTCGGCGTGCTCCTTCTTCGCAGCATCGACGGAGGACCGAAGCATGTAGAGAGCCTGCTTCAGGTACTTCGTCGTGTTGGTGCGACTTTTCGCAAACTCGATTATGGCATCGAGCTGCTCCGACAGCGCT
>NW_026599159.1:0-11393 GCF_029784165.1 Wyeomyia smithii
CCTAAGTATGGACTAAACCACGCTGGCAAGAAGTTTACGCTTGCTGCCATATACCGCTGAGCTATTGGACATCATTCGAGATAGTTCTGCAGCGGCCGTTGAAGCCCTCTTACAGGCATAGTCGACGTGACTCTTAAATGTGAGCTTATCGTCAACCATAACCCCCAAGAGCTTCAAGGAACGCCTTGAGGTAATGGTGCAGTCACCGACTCTGACCACCGCCTGTTGCTCTAATTTGCGGTTGTTCACAACCGTAACCTCCGTTTTATGGTGCGCTAACTCCAGTTTCCTAGAGTGCATCCAGTCTTCGACCTTGCGTATGCAGTGCGCGGCCGTCAACTCGACCTCTTCGATCGACTCGCCGTAGACCTCTAGCGTGATGTCGTCTGCGAAAGCGACGATCACAACCCCTACAGGGAACTTTAGTTTCAACACCCCGTCATACATGACATTCCACAACACCGGGCCCAGGATGGAACCTTGCGGTACCCCTGCGGTGATTGGGACGCACTTCTGACCCTCCTCCGTGTTGTAAACTAGTACCCGATTCTGGAAATAATTTTCCAAAATCTTGTACAACGACACCGGTACGTGGATGCTCCTAAGCGCGAGCGCTATGGAGTCCCAACTGGCGCTATTGAATGCATTCTTCACGTCAAGCGTGACGATTGCGCAATAGCGAATGCCCCAACTCTTACGCTGGAGTGCTACCTCTGCCGTCTTGGTGACAGATAGAATAGCATCCAGCGTGGATCTACCTTTCCGGAAGCCGAACTGGTTACTTGCCAGACCGTTTACACCCTCTGTGTACTTCACCAGTCTGTTGAGGATAATCCTCTCAAGCACCTTGCCCGTAGTGTCCAGCAGACAGATAGGTCTGTATGCCGATGGGTCCCCTGGCGGTTTCCCAGCCTTCGGCAACAGCACCAATCTCTGTCGCTTCCACCTGTCCGGAAAGAGGCAGTCATCCAGGCACTTCTGCATGACTGCTCGAAATAGATCGGGGGCCACTTTCATGGCCGTCCTGATGGCCAAGTTCGGGATTCCATCCGGTCCCGGTGCCTTGCTCACCTTTAGGGAGTTGGCGATCACGATGAGTTCCTCATTCGTAACCCTTACCTCCTCCACAACCTCTGCACGGCTGCCGTCTCTCACGGATTGGATGCCCGGCAGGTTGGCCGACCATCCCTGGTCTGTGTCTGAGATACTGGAACGTCGGACGTGAGACTCAGCAACCGGAGGCCAAGGATTTGGCTCGTGTCGTGGAAAGAGTCCCTCGATGATACGCTCCAGCATCGCTGGTGATCGCTCTGCAGGCGCCAACACGCCTTTGGTCTTCGCCATTACGACTCTGTAGGCGTTGCCCCACGGATTCGTATTGGCACTCGCGCATAGCCTATCGAAGCAGGCCCTTTTGCTCGCCTTTATCGCACTTTTAAGCGCCGATCTTGCAGATCCAAATACTACACGGCGCACTACCCTCTGTGCATCGGTACGTGCACGTTGCAACATCCGTCTTGCACGGAGGCACGCGCTACGGAGGTCCGCTATCGCGTCGGTTCACCAGTATACCGGTGACTTACCATTCCTAGGTTGGCGGGTCCTAGGCATGGTGGCGTCGCACGCCCGCGATAATGTGGCAACTAATTGGTCAGCACTCGGGCGGAGCCAACTGCCCCCCTCGCGGTCTCTTCTCATTGCTTCTGCAAATACCTCGGCATCGAAATGCGATGTCTTCCACCCGCGGACGGTCGGAGTATTGGCTCTACCCGTCGCCTGCCGCCTCACGTTCTGGACTACGCTATAGCAGACCGACTGGTGGTCACTATAGGTGTAGCCATCGTCTACCCTCCAGTTCACGATCAGTCCTGGGCTGGAGAACGTCACGTCGATGATCGACTCCGCACCATTTCTGCTGAATGTACACTTGGTTCCGACGTTGGCCAGATCTAGGTTGAGCTTTGCCAAAGCTTCCAACAAGATCTGACCCCTCCGGTTCGTGCGGCGGCTTCCCCACTCAACAGCCCAAGCGTTGAAGTCGCCCGCCACTACTAAGGGTGTTAGTCCCGTCAGCTCCATAGATAACAAATCGACCATCTGGGTGAACCTTTCGATAGACCAACGCGGCGGAGCATAACAACTGCAGTAGAACACTCCGTCCACCTTGGCAACCGCGTATCCTTCATTTGAGGTTGACACAACCTCCTGAACCGGGAACTTGCTGGTCGTGCATATGGCCGCTGTACTGGACTTATCTGCAACCCAATTACCGTTTCCGGGAGGAATGCAGTAGGGGTCCTATACGATTGCGATGTCCGACCGCGACTCAGACGCTGCTTGGTATAGCAGCTGCTGTGCCGCATAGCAATGGTTCAGGTTCAATTGTGTCACCCTCACGCCCGTGGTTTCGTGGCCGCCTTACCGGCTGGGCACCGTGGGCCTCCCATAAAGTGCTTGGCGTCCCAGTACATACCAAGCACTTGGGAGGCTCCCCGCAGTCTTTAGCTTTATGGCCAGCACCACCACAACGCCTACATAACTGGCTCCTATCGGGCCCCTTGCAGGTCCAGGACTTGTGTCCTCCCTCGAAACACCTGAAGCAAACGTCCGGCTGCTGGAGTATGCTCAGGGGACATACTGACCAGCCAACCTTAAGTTTGTCTTCAGGGCCAGAGTTGCATCGGCCGATGCAAGCCGGAAAGTGGCCACCTGGGTCCCCGCTGGACCCTTTCGGAGGCGAATTACCTCAGTGGCTACTTCCACTCCGCACTTCTCCTTGAGGGCCTGTGCAATACCGCACCTCTCAGTGATTTCATCCAGGTTTTTGAGCTGGAGAGTCACCTCTGAGGTGAGTGCCCGAATTTGCACATTTTTCCCGAGGACCTGCTCGGCTACCGTCTTGTAGGCAGCGCCCTTGTTTTTAGCATCCTTACGGAGCTCAAGGATCATCTCGCCGGTGCGAGAACGACGGATGGTCCGCACATCCGCTCCCAGATCCTTGAGCTGGGCTTCGCCTCTCATTTTCTTCAAGACTTCGGAGTACATGGACCCCTCCGTCTTGAGTATGAGGGCGTCGCCCCTGCTTCGCGCCTTCTTTCCCATTTTTGGACGATTTGTCGCCTTCTCGTCGTTGCGCTTGCTGTCTTTTTGGCGCTTCCTTCCTCCCACGGTAACCCAAGGGTTTCCCGTAGCTGCCACTTCGGCAGACTTTTCGGCGGACTTGGAGGCCGTTGGTGTGCTATCTCGCGGGCTTAGCACAACCAACCGTTTCTTGCTGTTCTCGGGGGCTTCCCCCGGAGACTGCCTTGCTCTTTTTGCGGCTGACCCGGAGGCGCAAACCGCTGCAAACATGCAGGTGTCCGTTTGGACCGATTTCGTCGCCCTTCCGGTCACCTCCGTTGCATTCTTCTCTGCAGCCACCGCTCTTGCCTTGAGCTCGGCGTGCTCCTTCTTCGCAGCATCGACGGAGGACCGAAGCATGTAGAGAGCCTGCTTCAGGTACTTCGTCGTGTTGGTGCGACTTTTCGCAAACTCGATTATGGCATCGAGCTGATCCGACAGCGCTACTACCTTCGGTAGCGTGTCTCGCTGTCTTCCGACCGCCTTTATCAACAGTGGACCAGCCACTGCGATGTCTTGCGTCGATCCGGTAGGCGTACTGCCTTTGCCGTCTTCGCAGGCGTCCTTTACTGCATCCATCTCCGCCTTTCTCGGCGGAGACCTCTGGATGCCTCCTCGTGCAAACGGGGTTTTCAACCCATCTGCGCCCAATTGTTGATCTTCATTATTTTCATTGTTCATTTTTGTTAAGTGGGTCCCCCTTCCAGCCGCTATCCTTATCCATACTGGAGTGGTCGCCTATCTGGTCCCATGGTAGTCTATGCCAAAGCAGTGAGGCCATGGCTAGGGGCGGCTGCCATGGCGCCTTATGAGCAACTATGACACCCCCGACCGGCGCAAGTCAGGAAAGGACATCTGATCCCACTCCTGCCCGGTTCCCACCGGGCAATGAATTTGGAACGTACTGGAAGGCCTGCCAGGTTTTACGGGACAGAGACCCCTGCACCGGTTGTTGTCTCGCCGTTTCAAGCCGTTGTCACACGACCTTACTAAGGGAGCTCGGCGCAGGTGCCAGCCCAGAATCGTAGTACGAAAACAAAATCCGACTCTTATCATATGACGTTGCGACCAGTTGCCGTAATTGGGAAATTACTGGCATCAATCCCAATGGGCGAATTAGTGCATTTGGGTGGTGGGAGCGGCACTATTCGCTCCGTCAGAGCTGCTTCCGGATAATGTGGCTTTTGCGAGAATTCGGCGGCCCAATGCCTGAGTCTCACCACAAGCTAGGCTAGCTCTCGCTGATGGTCCGGGACTTGCAGTTGCTTGCAGTGAGCACTTCCGTGGCCTACGGTAATCGCCAAATACCGACCCGTGGTGGCATACAGCTCTGCCATATATGTACACATATATATATATATATATATATATATATATATATATATATATATATATATATATATATATATATATATATATATATATATATATATATATTTATATATATATATATATATATATATATTATATATATATATATATATATATATATATATATTATATATATATATAATATAATATATATATATATATAATATATATATATATATATATATATATATTTATATATATATATATATATATATATATATATATATATATATATATATATATATATATATATATATATATATATTTATATATATATATATATATATATATATATATATACATATATATATATATATATATATATATATATATATATATATATATATATATATATATATATATATATGTATATATATATATATATATATATATATATATATATATATATATATATATATATATATATATATATATATATATATATATATATATATATATATATATATATATATATTTATATATATTTTATATATATATATATATATATATATATATATATATATATATATATATATATATATATATATATATATATATATATTCACTGGAATCCTTGAATCGTTCCGGAACAGAGTGGTCTATGTACACAAACCTGGTAAAAGACAAAGAAAATGACGGTAACTCGGTAACTCGTAAAAAATGGCTAGTGTCACAGGTTATATGGTACATATAGCATGTCACATGTAAGATGTTATGTGTAACATTACATGTAACACAAAATGTTACATATTACATAATATTTTACATGTTACATATTACGTGTTACATTACGTGTAACATGTTACATATTACGTGTGGCATGTACAGTACATGTTACTTATCACATGTAATATGCTACATGTTACGTGTTACATGATAGTATTACACCGATTTATGTACATAGACCACTCTGTTCCAAAACAGAATGGCCATTCTGTTTCGGACGCAATTTCAACATGGTATAAATCACCTTTAAAGTTTGATTTTTTGAAATATTTTTGATCTCCCAAGTACAGTTTTTTGTGTAGATGCGGAATATGCAAAAAAAACTCATTTAAAAAAAAATGGTCTTTAGACCACTCTGGTTCGCAACGGCTCATATGTCTTCCCTATCAATCTAAGCGTTCATTTCCCTGATGACGATTTTGATGTCTCTGCGCGAGCAACTATCGTAGAGTTTCTCCAGCTGTGCATAGAACGCTTCTTTCTCTACCTTGGGGTTTCCCTCGTAAGGGCCATGCACGTTAGGGATAGTGTAGTTGTAGAACCGGCCTTGTATTTTTAACAAGCACAACATGTCGCTGATCGCCTGCCCCTTTTTTTTAAGGTGGCAGGAAATCTGCAAACAGACACCTGAGAAGAGAACTCAGGGTGTGGGGATGAGACTAGGGTTTGCAATATTCCCGGGAATGGATTTCCCGGGAAACGGGAATGAAAAATCTTATTTCCCGAGAATTCCCGGGAACCGGGAATGGAAAAAAAAATCTTAGCAAAAATGGGATTTCAAATTAAGTTTATTAATAAAATGTATCAAAGAATCGTTTACAATTTTATTATCAATTCGCATGAAAAACGGATTAAAAAACAAAACTTATTCAAGTTCACTCTCTTCATGATCGATTTTTGTAGTAAATGTTAGCAGAAGAGTAGGTTTCAGGGTGTTTTGCCGTCGAACAATCGCCTCAGATCCGCTGACAATTTTTTTTAGCCCAAATAATGTAATTCCCTTCTGTAAAACTTTGCTTAAGATCGCTGAATCACCACTGGTGTCTGATTTCTAGAATACTTCTAAATCACCGATTCCAGCTCTTGCTACATTTCAAGAGAAACTGAAGAGTCCAATACTTTTAGTTTGTTGAAGATAAAGCTGAGTGTTTTGCAGGCAGGCTTTATAACATTTGAATGCCTACGTATTTAATGTGTAATCGCGGCCACGACCCAAGTTACACTGACTGAGTTTTATTAATTTATCGATTTCTGGTCGCATTGGTTTACGGGTTTCAATTTTTTATTAATTTACAGGTTTCAAAATTCTTTGTCAATAAACAAAGAAAAAATCAAGCAACTATCCGCTTAGTAGTGAACTCATTAGCAAAAAAGACATTAGACAAAGGAAACATTTCTTAATTTTTCGTTTACTGAATAAGACAGCATATATTTTTAACATATAATTTAAGCAAATAATTTTATATTATACGGCAAGCAAATAATAATCGTCATTTCAAGCAAATATTTACTTCGTATAATGCACACTTTGAAGCTGCTTCACACTTCTACAACGTAAGTTCCATGTTTTGATATGTTGTTTAGTTTTATTGTAATATTGTATGGAAAAATTTTCGAGGAGCTCGAGAATCCCGGGATCCCAGGAATCAATATTTCTATTCCTGGAATCCAGGAATCCCGGGAAAAGGTAATTCCCGAGAAATCGTTCCCGGGATTGCAAACCCTAGATGAGACTAGGGGAGAGATGCTGGAGTAGTTACACTCCCCCAGACACCTACTGATCCCTGTCGCGACCCAGCTGGATATCTCCGGCATAAGTCGGTGCGTCCATCTGCCCTTTGTGGAGTTAGACCATTCCTGCTGCCGGCGGAGCATCGAGAATGACCTTGTGGTACCTCGTATGGCCCTTGTATCACGTTGGTCGAAACACTCTCTGTCCTCCTTGTAGGTACTTTCCAGTATACCGCGGTAGCTGTTAATATCTAGCGCTCTGGACCACACTGGCCCACCATACCTAAGTATGGACGAAACTACGCGGGCAAGAAGTCTTCGCTTGCTGCCATAAACTGCTGAGCTATTGGATATCATACGAGATAGTGTTGCAATAACCGATGAGGCCCTCTCACAGGAATAGTCGACGTGACTCCCGAACGTGGGCTTGTCGTCCACCATAACCATTTTTGGTCCTCTGGCCGCTCCGCCATCTTGGCGCGTCGCACCTACCCGACACTTCCTACTTTCTACGGTAGTCCAAGGGTTGCCCGTAGCCCGTAGCCTCCACTTGTGTCGTTTTCGCGGTGGACCTTGAACCGGTTGGTGTGTTCTTCCGTGGGAGTAGCAAGACCAACCGTTTCTTGGTGTTCCCGGGGGCCGCTTCCCCCATCTACGAGTTTGAGCTACGAGTTCTTCGTGCTCCTTTCTGGCTTCATCAATGGTGCTTCGAAGCAGGAGGAGGCTCTGCTTCAGGTCATCAGTGATATTCCGTCTGTTCGCCGAGAACTCGATTATGGCGTCGAGTTGTTCGGACAGCGCCGCCACTCTTGGCCGCGTGTCCATACACCTTTCGACGGCCTCGACTAGCGAGGGATCGTCTACCGAAATGTCTGGTGTGGACACAGACGGATTCACCGTTTTTTTACCTTCAGGCTTCACCGCATCCGTCTCCACCTTCTTCTGCGGAGACCGCTGGATGCCACCTCGTGCGAAGGGATTGGGTAATCTCTCCGCACCCGTCTCTTTCGTTTTGATTGAGTTCATCTTGAAGTTGAATGGGCCCCCCTGCCAGCCGCTATCCTTATTCATGGTGGAGTAGTCACCTACGTGGTCCCATGGTGGACTATGCCGAAGCAGTGAGGTCATGGCTAGGGTGAGCAGTCATAGCGCCTTATGAGTAACTATGACTACACTGACCGGCGCAAGTCAGGAACAACCATCTGATCTTACTCCTGCCTGATTCTCACCAGGCAATGGACTTAGAACGGCCAGGTTTTCTAGGACGGTGACCCCTGCACCGGGTACCACCTCGCCGTTTCAAGCCGTTGTCACAAGACTTTACTAAGGAAGATCGATGCAGGTGCCAGCCCGAGGACGTGTTACTATTACGAAATCCAACTCATATCCATTAACTACGCTGCCAGTTGCCATAATATGGACCACACATTGGGACAACCGGCACATGTATTGTGTGTCCTCGACGATCGCCATACGTCGACCCGCGGTGGCATGCAGCTCTGCTGCCTGCCCCTTGATCACACGAATCTGCATCCCGCTCAGTACTATAAAGCCGGTACCCAGCTCATTGGTTGTGCCGTCAGCCTTTCGACGGCTTTTACTGTTTTGTTCAAAGCGCCTGGCGAAGCTACCATCCATACCGCCCTTCTAGCTCGCACTTCTGGACGAACTGTTAGCAGGGATCCGAACCAGTCGCCGTACAAACTAAGCCGCTGATCGGACTGATACCTAATGAATTTATAAACTTGAAAACTCTCATGCATACAAAGCGTAACCGATGAGGATTATTATGTTCTGGCAAACGTTTGCACAGTTTTTCATTCATCTATCTCGAATCTAATCTAACTCGAATAGTTGCTCATTCAATCGAAACAGTGAAACTAGCTAAATGGAATCACATTTATTGTTTTCCGGCAGAATTTATATCTAGGTCAGACGCAAACAAAAGAAAAACCGACTCTCGACCTGACATTTTTTAGTCAACGCAACACAAGAAAATATACATCTAGAATTTTAAAATTGGCAAAATGCATGCATTTCAAGCTCAAAAAGTATATAAAATGCGTATTGGCTCGGGTAATAATGTATTATTTCAAATCAATTGACAAAATGCCTAAACATTATTATGGTCAATATTTAATTTTTATCTATTTTTCAAAAGCTAGAGAAGTTATAAAACAAAAACTTATGAGATCATCAGAAATCTGTCCGTGGACTCTGAAAGATATGATATGCACAGTAGGCGGCACTTGCTGGCACCAGCAGCAAAAATTTTGCATCCCAATACATAAGAAATAATAAACACAAACTCAGGTATTTGGCATGTCTGTTTCGACATTCATCACGTAAGTCAACCTAACACTCACCAAAACAACCACAACACACGCACTTCAAAGGCGTCAACAACTGTCAACAGTTTCTTCGCACGGCGGAATTACATTTCTCGCCAAACATGTGAAAAGGGCCCATGTGCCATATGTAAACAAGACAAATTTTCTCGTTTTTTGATTAATACAAGCGAAATCTGCCCTTATCAATAAGCTTTATTGATAAAAGAATTTACTCTTAATCAAACTATCTTATTTGTACGGGCAGATTAAGCTTGTATTTATTAAAAAACGTGAAATTGTGGCTTGTTTACATATGGCACATGGGCCCTTTTCACATGTTTGGCGAGATTTTTCATCAGACAAACACGAGTAGGTATGCCATTTTGAAGCCAGATCGGCAACACCATCAGATCTTACACATATAAGAAAAAAGAGCTCTTAAGACGCAACAATAGCACGTAATTTTCCAATTGATTTTCTTTCCAATTGGAATGTTGTCATATTGAAGATGAATGTAGTAATTTTCAGTCTAAATGAGCTATTAAAACATTCAATTATAAAAGGGATACTTAGCTTCTGGTTTCCGAATGTTCAAAGGAGAAAAAGATTCTTAATAGTCGGAATACATTATCTGATTTCCGGTTTCACTACCGAAATGCTTGACTTGTAGGTTACATGCTCTCGCTCCCCCACAGCAGACATATTTTGGCATGTCGACAGAAGCAGCATCTTTAATTCAAATTTCCACTTGCAAGTTTGCTTGTCCTGACGAATTTCACACGCGGCGTACCGGACTTAATAAGCCTGCTTGAAATTATTGATTTTTTGACCCAAAAATCATGGAAAAATCACTAATATTCGTAACGATTTTTAACGCGTTGCAGCCGTTCAGTACTGTGCTGCCAAATCTTCTCCAAGCTGAGAAAGTTTCTCAAATAAGCAATAAAAACATAAAATTCCAAATTAAGTTCAAAATCGCTGAAAGACGCAAGAGCAAGGGTTTTAAAATTAGCTGATGTCTGTGACAGGGTGGCGAAGAAGTTTTCAAAATAAAATTCCCTGATTTTCACTGATATTCCCTGAATTTAACATCAATTTCCCTGATATTTTTCGGCATTCGGCACAAAAATTACAACGTAGATCAACGCAAATCTGAATTCACAGTGAATAAAGTATTCAATCGGATATAAAACCCAACAGTAGATGTCCCAAATTACCCTTTTGTGCTGAAAAATTCAGTTTTGCACTAAAAAGCCGCTTTAAAATATCGCGTATCGGTTTAAAAAATTTTCCCTGAATATTTTTCAGTTTTCCCCGATATTCCCTGATCGAAAAATGAATTTCCTGATAATCCCTGATTTCCCTGGTTTTCGACACCCTGTACGAGGAACGCCTTATAGAAAACTTATTTTAAGCTGTTTTTCAGGTTTCTGAATAATAGAAAAGTTAAACAGGAAAAATAGTACCATTAGGCTTTTAAAGCCGTTCCTGTCAGATCTAAACCAAATTTAGGATCATCACCATTCTCGACTTTTTAAAACGTTTCCAATGATTCTGAGCTTTTTTCAGTGATTTTGAGCTTTTTTTTTAAGGGGGGATTTGTTAGTAGCTTAAGTATTTATGATAAATATTAGTAAATAATGAGTATGTGTGTCCAATCACAAATGGTGACTTCTCAACACTGTTAGAAATTTGTAATTTTAATTGTTAGGATTTGTTTGCTTTCGCAATTAGGACTTATCATTCGTAGGGATTTAAACCTACTTGTCAGAAAAGGGGAAGTAAACTTACAACTAACTTAATTGCTAACTTATTGGCTATAAAGAGAGCTTTTCGTAGCAATTGAGGATTGCAACGATTTTTGTCGAAAATTGTTAATAATTTTATTTGACATAGCTTCTAATGGTTCAACACCAGTAAGTCTATGTAATTCCAGTGTACCAAACCAAGGAGGACGCTTCAAAATCATTTTCAGAATTTTATTCTGAATCCTTTGGAGCGTTTTCTTCCTTGTTGAACAGCAACTTGACCAGATCGGTACAGCATAAAGCATTGCTGGTCTAAAAATTTGTTTGTAAATCAAAAGTTTGTTCTTTAAACAAAGTTTAGAATTCC
>NW_026599160.1:0-11121 GCF_029784165.1 Wyeomyia smithii
GTTGCTTCACGAAATGAGCGAGACACCCGTGCTGTACATACTTGATACCAATGTTGTAAGTCTCACTCATACTGTCGGTGCGTGCTTGCTGTTATTCAGAGGAATGCATGAAGAAGAAAAAGTAGGTATCTCGAAAGCGTGAAAAAAAGACTTGAAAAGCGTAGCATATGTCTCGTCCTCAAGCAGAAAGGAAGAGAATGGTTTTGCTTCTCGCTCGCTTTGCAATGCTGCTTGATACCAGTTGAAACTGTTTAGGTGTAGTAGTTTGGAGCTGCCAAATACATTGGAGAAACACTAGAGCATTAATTGCGTTATGCCCAACACGCAATCATTGTACTGGTTCCGAATTACATCAACAATTGCGCTGAGAACGCACAATTTTGTACTGGTCTCGCACCATCCAACTTTTGCGTGTGTATACCGTAAAACGGGGTGAATAGAAACAGCGCACTATAGGATTTCGGGCGAACAAAAATCGAAAAAGTGACTTGCCGATCTATTTCTCTATATTTTTTATAGCAAGTACACACTCCAACTAAAAAAAGTTCCAAATTTTAAGACTGTAGCAGGTACTATACCTGAGATATCGAGATATAAAGATGAAAAATGGTAAAAAATGCACTTTTTCTTCGAGAAAAACTAAAATATAAAAAAATCAATTTTCGCACATAATAACAGAATAACTATTGAGTGTATTATATTTTGGTAAGCTGTATTGATTGGGCTTTCAGAAAAAATGTGTGGTTATGTGGTTTTATGGGTGAAAAAAGAAGATTAAGCACAATAAAAAGAAGAAAATTAAAAAAAACATCATTTTCAACTTTGTTGGACACCATCTTTTCACTCCCAAGAGCCCCCGAGCTGGGTCCCAGGTTTTTCGAGTTTCGCCTCATAAGAACCATTTTCGGCTCAAAAACGCCTACACACAAATTTTCATCTCGATCGGTTTAGAAGTTTCCAAGTCTATATGGATCAGATAGAACTGCATTTTTATATGTTTAGAAGTCCGACCTCCTATAAAGTTGCACTCCTCAAAACTATGTCATGGATACTTTGAATATCTCAAAAAGAAAGGAAAATCTGCCAGCTCAGTTCTCAAACTTGAATCTAATCGGTTTGCTTTGAGATGAAACTGGCGGTCATGTGGAGAAGATGCGACCCCAAAATCATATTTAATTTAATATGACTGTATTGTTGAATACAGTGATTTTCAAAGTAGCTGGATTTTCGAGACAAATTGAGTTCACAACACCCAGAACCAGTAGTCTTATTTCCAACCAATCCCGGTTGACCTCTTGAACTACTTTGCTGAAGACTGAAATTTTCTAAACTAGATGCGATATTTGTAATCCCGCGAAATAAGGAAATGGATAGAAGAGGTTGATTGGTCTGAGGTGATTCAAAATTCTGACGTTGACTGTGCAGTTAGCTGTTTCAATCATACTATTCAGAATTGCATCGTTCAAGCTGTACCGCTAAAAAGGCCGCCGAAAAACCCTGTATGGTCCAACAAGCACCTTCGCATCCTGCGTCGACGGCGCTCCAACTTGCTGAAACAGTATTGCCAGCATAGAAGCTTGTATGCGAAGCGACAATTTGACGAGGCGAGTCGAACCTACCGTGGTTATAACCGTTTCCTATACAAAAGGTACGTGAGGCGAAGAGAGGAGGATCTCCGGCGAAACCCTAAACGTTTTTGGAGCTTTGTAAACTCGAAGCGTAAAGAGAATGGTCTTCCTATTCTGATGCACCTAGGGAATGGTAATGCCGCTTCTACGGAAACCAAATGTGCTCTTTTTTCTCAACAATTTGCTAGCTTGTTTGAAAACCGGGTGCCCACTGCGGAGGAAATAGACATCGCTGTCAGTCTAGTACCAAGAGACGTGATAGATTTCGACGTATTTAATATTAACGCTACGATGGTTGGAGCTGCATTACAGAAACTGAAGCAGTCCTATAAGCCTGGCCCCGATGGTATTCCCTCTTGCATCTTCAAAAAGTGCAGCGCTTCTCTGACTGCTCCCCTCCAGGCGATTTTCAATAGATCACTTCAACATCAAGTATTCCCATCGGAATGGAAGATTTCCCATATGCTGCCGGTGCACAAGAAAGGCGAAAAGTCCGACATCGCTAATTATCGTGGCATAACCTCTTTATCAGCTGGATCAAAATGCTTCGAGATCATCATGAAAGATATGCTATTCAGCTCTTGTGGGAGTTATATAAGCATTACTCAACATGGATTCTACCCTAAACGCTCCGTGGACACTAACCTGTGCGAGTTCACATCATTTTGTATCGGTGCAATGGATGGTGGAGCTCAGGTTGATGCAGTATACACCGACATCAAAGCCGCATTTGACACCGTTAATCACGATATCCTCCTTGCTAAGCTGCATCGTCTTGGAATGTCCGACAATATTTGCAGCTGGCTTCGCTCCTACCTGAGCAACAGACAGCTCTTCGTAAAAATTGGATCAACAGTATCTGAAAGCTTGACCCCCTCCTCTGGCGTGTCTCAAGGAAGCAATCTGGGTCCACTGCTGTTTGTGATATTTTTTAACGACGTGACGATACTTCTTGCGACTGGTGGAGTACTAATCTACGCTGACGATTTGAAAATCTACCTGATCATACGAAATGAAGCTGATTGCAGAGAACTCCAGAAGCTACTGGATAAATTCGTTCATTGGTGCAAGTCAAACTTCCTGGTAGTGAGTGTGGCAAAGTGTTACGTGATTTCATATCGACGACTTAAAGGACCTATCCTATACAACTATGTCATCGGTGATCAGATACTCGAACGGGTTGACGAAGTCAGGGATCTTGGAGTATTGCTTGACTACCAACTCACATTCAAGCTGCATTATTCCGCGATAATCCAAAAAGCCAATCGTCAACTAGGTTTTGTTCTGAAAATGGCAAACGACTTTATTGACCCCATCTGCTTACGTGCCCTCTATTGTTCCCTAGTTCGTTCGATACTCGAGTTCGCATCGGTCGTCTGGTCACCTTATGAAGCTGTGTGGAAATCCAGAATCGAATCTGTTCAGCATAAATTTGTCCGTCGTGCGCTAAGAAGACTTCCATGGCGCAATCCCAACGACCTGCACCCTTACGAACATCGATGTGCCCTATTGGGTATAGAGCCACTGGAGTCCCGTCGAATTATAAACCAAGCTGTGTTTGGCACTAAAATACTGCGCGGAGAAATCGATAGTGCCTGCTTGCTGGAGCGCATGAGAATTTATGCTCCGCACGTGTACTGCGTCCACGGCAACTTATTTTGCCAGAACCGAGGAACACTGTATACGGTGATAACGATCCAGTCAACACAATACGGAGACGTTTTCAAGAAGGCTATCACGTTTTCGACTTTAATGTTTCTTGTGTCAGTTTTAGACAACGCTTGCGAACTGTATTTTTAACTTTAGACTAGTTTTAAAACCATTCATTAAGACCACGATGTCAGATGAAATTTAAATTAATAAATAAATGAATAAATAAGAAATTGTGAGCAATAAGCTATGTGTTAGAATAACAATTGCATCTGAAACAAAGGTGGAATCAAAGAAGTTTTTATAAAATAGTGGCTGGATAGTATGCTTTTATATTTTAGTTTCTAGGAAATATTTGTGAAAACTGTAATTTATGTAATAAAAATTTTAATTTTCTAAATAAAAAAAAAACAGTTGAATTGACGAGACAAGCTAAGTGAAAATATATTAAAAATCTTTACGTTGTGACAGAATTCCGAACTAAACTTTGACCTTCTGAACAATTTTCTTGAAGACCGCAGCTCTCTGAATGGTTAAGTTTATGAGACAAATTTTGTTCGCAATACATCAAAACTACACGACACGTAACAACTGAATTTCATACTGCATACCGACCAGATGTTCTTTCTGAACATCTTTGATGAAGAATACAACTTTCAAAATTATAGGAATCATAAGATAGAAAAACACGAATCTGGTTATTTTAAATGAACCAATACTCAGTGAATCGATTTGAAATTCTTGGCGGGTAGTGTTAGTGTAACGGTTTTTCGAATTATAGACTTTCGCTTTCAGATTGTAGATAATATTTTCTTATCGAAATTGTAAACCCTGAATTATAAGCTCTGAACTTATGATTATTTTATTATTATTCTGCACTTGGCATTTAAGATGCAGAATAATAATATACGGATTTTACTCTTTGAGGGTCTCTTGAAACCAGACCTTTGAATCGTCACCTTCATGAGTGAATCTTCAAGCGACGATGATGCAATATAACTTCGACTTCAGCCCGATTGAATACCTGCTTCGTTTCACACCGATCCTTCTCTCACAGTTAACACAAAACTCGTCTTTCTCTCGTTACGCTACGTTGCATTGCTTCCCTGCGTGTTGTTGGTATTCGTCACTTCGGAATGAACTGTTCGAATTTGGGTTCAAGACGGTGGCGACACAAAAAATGTCGAGCACATTGCTCGGCGCTTGATGCTTCCAAATTCACTTTCAACTGCATGACGACGACAAACCGAAGCAAGGTGTTGTAGGTATTGTTGCGCCTAAGGCAAGCGCATTTCATACAATAGCAAAGTGAGGTAGGTATCTGGCTATAGGCATGACTCATGAAGACTATTATAAGGAAATTGAAATTAATACGGACATTGTTTAGATGAAACCTTAGTTTATGATACAAATTCGGATCAAGATTGAAACTGATTTTTAAAATACGTAACCTTGTTGCACATTCTATGAGTTTTCTAAATTGTTGGATAACGTTTTGCTGATTGGAAGCAATTTCATTTCATTTAATTGCATTTCAATTAAAAGATACCTTATAAAAATTTATAAAACTCATATACCAATGTATTTTTAATAGTTTAAACTATGAAAAGCTTCTGCAAAGATACGTTGTCAAGTGTATTAGGAATCGTATTTTCAATATATGTTTTTGTCAAGTACGGTGAATTTAGAAAATTTAGTTTTAGGCTAGAAAGGCTGATCATCAAACTTCTGAGAACCAAATAAAATACTGTATCATTGGTTATATTTTTTATTTTTTCAATGATGTGAACAGGAAAATAAAAAATTAAATGACAAAAAATTAAAAAACTGTAAAAAATACTTTATTTATTATTAAAATTATTTTATTTAATATTAAAATCATTATTTGTGATACTATCATTATTATCATTATTTTTATTATTATTATTATTAATTTTATTATTATTATTATAATTACTATTATTATTATTATTATTATAATTACTATTATTATTATTATTATTTTTATTATTATTATTATTATTATTATTATTATTATTATTATTATTATTATTATTATTATTATTATTTTTATTATAATTATTATTATTATTATTATTATTATTATTATTATTATTATTATTATTAATATTATTTTTATTATTATTATTATTATTATTATTATTATTATTATTATTATTATTATTATTATTATTATTATTATTATTATTATTTTTATTATTATTATTATTATTATAATTATAGAATTTTGACACTTCTCAGCAGATTTGCTGGAAAATTTCACCTACCCCGGGCTATCTGTTATGCCAAAGGGGTTAGGCTCTGTGGATCTCATTAACCAGTTAACTTACATCCTAATGTCGTTTGCTTCGATGGATCAGTCATGATGATTCAGGAACCTTCGAACTGTGTTGCAGGTCCCAAGAATCACCGCTTTTTGGATGTTGGGTAGTTCTCTTCGCAGTTCCAACTCATCAAGAGAGCGCAGTAGAGTACAGGGAACTATTCCAGTGGCGGAGATAATAACTGGAACTATACGCACTTCCTCAAGTTGCCACATCTGCTTCAACTCCTCAGCCAAATCGTGGTACTTCGTTATCTTGGTTGAGAACGTCGACTGAAGATTACGATCTAACGGCACAGCGATATCAATGATGGTTACCCGTTTCATTCTTTTGTCGTAGACCACAATATCAGGGCGATTGGCACGTATGAGGACATCCGTTATGATCTCGCGATCCCAGTACAGTTTGATGCAGCTATTTTCCAAAACCGGGTCTGGCAGATATTTGTAGCAGGGCACATACTGGTTTACCAGATCGTGCTTCAGTGCAAGTTGTTGGTGCACAATCTTGGCAACCGGATTATGCCGACCGAGATAGGCTATCTCAGCTAACGCTTGACAGCCTGCGACGACGTGCTCGATCGACTCTCCTACTAAATTGCACTTACGACAGCGGTCTTCTATGTTTTCGTGCAATATATACCTGCGGTAGTTCTTCGTCGCAACGACCCGGTCCTGGATGGCTACCATGAAACTTTCTGTTTCCGAAAAGAGCTCACCTCGCACCAGCCACGTATTTGATGCCACTTTATCAATCTGCGCTTGCTCTAACTGATGGGAGTGCGCCCCATGCAATTCCTTCTGCTTCCACGATGCGACCTTCTCTTCTACAGTTTTCAGGTCACAGTTCAGCTGATATTCCTCCTGCGCCAGATGCAGGGCGCTGAATCCATGATCTGCTCGACAAACAGTGCGATAA
Organism: Wyeomyia smithii; assembly: GCF_029784165.1. Classification (NCBI taxonomy): domain Eukaryota; kingdom Metazoa; phylum Arthropoda; class Insecta; order Diptera; family Culicidae; genus Wyeomyia; species Wyeomyia smithii. The sequence continues at coordinate 6,542 of NW_026599160.1, forward strand.
ATATCATGACGGTTCTGGCTCTCTCTGAAATACTGTCGCAACTGCTAGATCTGGGAAACGAATAGCGCTTGGATATCGGTGACACCAATTCCGCCTTCAATACGTGGCAAGGTGACTCTTTCGGTTGCTGATTTTGGGTGGTGCGAACGGTATTTGGTGAGCGACACTCGTAACGCTCGTTCTATCGCCTCCAAATCCGTTTTGGTCCACTTGACCACCCCGAAGCTGTATGTCAACAAGGGCACGGCAAACGTAGTTATCGCCTTTATCTTGTTGCCGGCGGAGAGGAGCGAATTCAATATACTGTTGACACGATGCAAGAACCTACCCTGCAGCTCTTTCTTGATCACCGTGTGGTGAATACCTTTCAGTTGCAGGAATCCAAGGTACTTGCGCGATTCACCTTCAACCATACATCGTATCTCCTCTCTCTCGTTGATGCGGAAACTGTTGGCGTCCACCACTTTACCTCGATGGAGGTTGACTAGTCGACATTTATCGATACCAAACTCCATACAAATATCGTTGCTGAACGTCGATACCAGCTGCAGTAGAAGTTGCAGTTTCTCTTTACTTTCCGCAAACAGCTTCAGATCGTCCATGTAGAAAGTGTGGGTTACTGTTGTACTCGTTGTCCCACTTTTCAATTGGTAGCCATAGCTGCATCGGTTGAGTGCTCTGCTAAGGGGGTTCATTGCAAGGCAAAACCATAGCGGACAGGTATCGCCTTGGAAAATCCCCCTTCTTATGCTGATAGTTCTGGACCGCAACACCGTTGCCCCGTCGGTAACGTGGAGCGACGTATTCCATCGTCCCATTGCGTGCTGCATCAACCTGATGACGCCATCGTCTATTTTATACAACTCAAGTACCTTGATGAGGTACGGATGGGGTACCGAGTCGTATGCCTTCTTATAGTCGATGTACGCCATGCCAAGGTTTCTCTGTTTCCGGCTTGCCTGACTAACAATAACTGCATCAATGATGACTTGGTCTTTGCAGCCTTGCGTGTTTTTCCGGCAGCCTTGCTGTTCTTCGGTCATCACCTGGTTGGCGTCGCAATGGTCCTGTATTTTTCTTGTAATTACCGACGAGAGCACTTTGTACAAGCTTGACAAACAGGTTATTGGCCTGTACTTGGCTGGGTCAGCTGTATTACGGTCCTTGGGTAGAAGATAAGTTACCCCTTTAGTGGTGAATTCAGGGAGCTCTTGGGGATCTCTCAGCACCCTGTTGAAACAATCCGCTATGCGCCCATGGACTGTGGAGAACTTTTTATACCAGAAATTGTGCACAAAATCAGGTCCTGGTGCTGCCCAGTTCCTGGTATACCGTGTAGCCTCACGAATATCCTGGGCGGAAACTGCTACAACGGGCATGCGTTCAATTCCACCACTGTACTCCTCTTCTTCTACCAACCACATCCCGTTGTTATTGTGTTGAGCGGGGTTCTCCCATAAATTGGCCCAAAACTGTGTTACTTCGCCAATCTCAGGGAGTCCCTCGCTGTAGTCCGGATTTCTGTTCTGAATGTGATTGTAGAACTCTCGTTCGTTAGTCCTGAACATCCGATTTTGTTCTTTCCACTTCGAACATTCACTATAACGTCGCATCCGTTTAGCAAGAGCACTTAACCGCTGTACGTGGGTGTCGAGGATCTCTGTGAGGTTGGGTTCACTAAGATCACGGATCTCTGCGGGCTTAACAATTTCAGCTACTTGACGAACCAGCCTTCTTGATCGGTTCCACGCAATACACCAGCGTTAACCGACCAATTTTTGCCCGTAGTGATGCAACTCGGGATTCCAATCGTCGCATCCATGCAGGCTTTTGTTTGTTGGGGCGAGTGCGACTTTCGTCGTTACCTTGGGGGTAGGTGCGCAATCCCAGCGTTCTCACGACGACTACAGCTGCACAATACACCATGCACTGCAGTTCCTCTAGGTTCTGCACGACTTCCGAATACTGTGACAGAATATCCCGGTTAAGGATGCTTACTGCATTCGTCAGCCGGTAGGTATACTGAAGCTTTGGTATCCTGTGTCGGGATAAGGGATCCGTTCCCCGAAACTGTGTAACCGCCGCATCCATATGGAAAGCTAGTTCGTCTCGTAGCTGTTGTTCCAGGCTCACTGTTGGTTCTGGAGTAGCCAGCTCTTCTGCTGGCTCCTTTACTGGCATGTCTACGGTTAGATCCAGCCCAACAGAACTCCTTCTCGACATATCGCTCGATCTGTTCCCTGTACTCCAAAGTTCCCTCTGCACTTCCAGCTTGATTGTGTCCAACTCGGCGGCTGTGAGCATATTATTCGACAGTATTGCTCGTCGTCGGGTGTACAGCTTGTTCCGATCAAGCTGGTTGGCATATCGTGGGAACCGCTCATTGAACATGTCCAGCATTCTAGACCTGCCAGACATATCCGTCTCCAATCTCGTGCAAACGTAGTGGCAACGAATCACGTACATGTTCATCTCTCTCGTCCACATGATCCGCTGCCGTGGGCGGCCTGCCAAAGTGAGCGACTGACGGTGGTCAGTTGCAGCATCGTTAGCAGGTGCAGCATTGCCTTGGTGATGTCTATCGCTGCCTTGTCTGTATTGCGTATAGTTTACGGGCTGAGCCCGTTGCCTGGAGGGCCGCTCTTGCACCTCGTCATCCTCCAGACGCTGGCCGCTCGCTCTGTCCCCCGTTACAGGACCAGCTCCAGTAGGGGCTCCCTCCTCGGGTGATCGCATGGGTCTTCTTCTAGTGAATCGTGTCTCCATTGTGGGTGAACTTTTTGATCGGAAGCCTAACCGGTTGGTGAGGTCTTGGGCTAAGGTACTTATGGCGGTACCACTTCGCTTGTCAGGACTGGTATTCGGATATTGTGATATTTCTAGGAAACTCAACAGGGCCCACTGCTAGGTCTCGCCACATCCATAGACCATCCCCGCTGCTTGTCCGGGGTTGCTTATTCAAGTATTCGCAACTAACCATTATATCTAATAGCCGTGCCGTCATCCGCAACCTACGACCCGCTCGGTAGCCAGCAGCTAAGCTCCGTTGAGTCCTCACCTACTCACACGGGCCGAGTTATTATTATTATTATTATTATTATTATTATTATTATTATTATTATTATTATTATTATTATTATTATTATTATTATTATTATTATTATTATTATTATTATTATTATTATTATTATTATTATTATTATTATTATTATTATTATTATTATTATTATTATTATTATTATTATTATTATTATTATTATTATTATTATTATTATTATTATTATTATTATTATTATTATTATTATTATTATTATTATTATTATTATTATTATTATTATTATTATTATTATTATTATTATTATTATTATTATTATTATTATTATTATTATTATTATTATTATTATTATTATTATTATTATTATTATTATTATTATTATTATTATTATTATTATTATTATTATTATTATTATTATTATTATTATTATTATTATTATTATTATTATTATTATTATTATTATTATTATTATTATTATTATTATTATTATTATTATTATTATTATTATTATTATTATTATTATTATTATTATTATTATTATTATTATTATTATTATTATTATTATTATTATTATTATTATTATTATTATTATTATTATTATTATTATTATTATTATTATTATTATTATTATTATTATTATTATTATTATTATTATTATTATTATTATTATTATTATTATTATTATTATTATTATTATTATTATTATTATTATTATTATTATTATTATTATTATTATTATTATTATTATTATTATTATTATTATTATTATTATTATTATTATTATTATTATTATTATTATTATTATTATTATTATTATTATTATTATTATTATTATTATTATTATTATTATTATTATTATTATTATTATTATTATTATTATTATTATTATTATTATTATTATTATTATTATTATTATTATTATTATTATTATTATTATTATTATTATTATTATTATTATTTTTATTATTATTATTATTATTTTTATTATTATTATTTATTTTTATTATTATTATTATTTTTATTATTATTATTATTATTATTATCATTATTATTATTATTATTATTATTATTATTATTATTATTATTATTATAATTATTATTGTGATAATTTTTATGAATATTAATATCAAATCGATTTTTATCATTATTATCATTATCATCATCATTATTACTATCATTGTTCTCGTAATTGTTTTTTTTATCGTAACAATTGTCATTATTAGCATTATAATTATTATTATAATATTGTTATCAATAACATAGGTTTGAGGAGTCCATTCATTCCTTCCCATTCAAAACATGACAATGGGAGGTGATGATACGTTACTAATTTTATTAGCGATTCGATTAAAAGTTGTCTATCGATGGCCATCGGTCGCTTCGCAATGATCCGGAGTTTTTTTTTATTTCACCCGCTTGTTTTCTAACTAGGCCAATTTTATCAGCAAGGGCAGCATGTTTGGTGCGAATGTGCCTTATGAAATTGTTTATATCCAATTTCTTCTGAACGTAAGAACACCCTCAC
>NW_026599161.1:0-10283 GCF_029784165.1 Wyeomyia smithii
ATACACTATTAAAGCAATATCAAAATTGCATTGCATTGGCCTCCTTGTTTCGGAGTTCATTTATTATTCACTGGCAATCAGCTTTCGACAACAAAAAATAACGATAACAACCAGGCAGAACGGAGTACATTTTGCTTCCACTTCGAAACGATTCCAATGTTAGGCAGTCTGCTGCAATCCGGAAGCAAATCGGCTTTGCTGCCCGGCAGCCCTCGGACCATTTTTACGGCCTAGGAAAAATAGTTCGCCATCATCGATGTCGGCGAAGGCACAAGTAGGGGAAACATCTGCTAGGAAATGATTGCATTCTCCGATGCTAAACTATAAGTCTCGCTCCTCAGCCAAAGCGGTTAACGGGAAGGCGAAAAACTTTTCGAATTTTACCAAGTCCCAGCCTTCGAGCAGAGCAAGTATCCCGTGTGTACATACATATATATTTAATTTCCCATTTTGGTTGAGCTAACTTTTACGGTCTGTGCTCTTGCTCCAGCAGTTTTCCGTCTTCGAGCCAAGTTTGTGAGGCCCAATGAAGGAGAACACGCCTTAAGCCGCCGTCGCCGCCACTTCCTGGGGAGAGTCATATGTGAAATTAAATTAAATTTTGCTTCGCTTATGATTTTCGAGAAATAAAATTTAATGTAGTTAGGGTGAGCTTTTCGGCCACCCTCTCCCCTGCCCCGATAACCGAATCAGTTTTCCAAGTTTGCTGAAATCTCTGGTTTAAATTCAATTTGCCGTGCATTAATTCAAGCACTTAATGAGATGACACATCTTGTGTCGGTTTGCTCGGTCTCGACCGGAGGATGTTTTTTTTTTCTTATTAAATACTCAACATCCTCCACTGCACTGCGCTGCTGTTGCTGTTGCTACTGGGGGGGGGGGGGTCTAATTTTGAGAATTTAATTACTTTACTTGATGTGTTGCTATGCTGCTTGCGCGTAGTCGAGGGGAACCGGAGCCCGGGCATCTCCATTTAAATTAAGCGGCTTTACCGGGGAAAGCCAAGAAAAGTCTTTTAATGAGATCACTTCGTTACTTACCGCAAAAATCTTCACCCCCCTCTCTCATACCGATACACATATTCACAACCATACAGGGAAAAAGTCGTTCGCCTCCGGTTCCGATGAGTGGCGGAATTCATCACACACAGTGCGTCATTCCCTTCGTTTTATGATATGGGAATAAAAAAATGGCTATTGTTCCGAAGGATTTATTTTTTCGAGCAGAAAAAAAACATCCGATTCCGGTAAAGCAGTGATTATATTACGATACCTTATTTTAAAGAAAAATGCTTACCTTTATGAAATTGCCCGTTTGCGGGGTAACATGCTGAATCTGGTTTTATATGCCGTTTATTGTCCAATAAAAAGTTAATTTCAACTGCCCTTGTGAATGAAAAATAAAGAATGCATTTCAAGCCGTAAAAATAAACTGATTGCTTTTGAAAACTGTATATGAAAAAGCTGCTTATAGAGAATAAAACTTTAAATTCAATTGCAGCTGAAGAGTTGAAAAACAAACATTCCTAACTTGAAAGAGCTTTAGAAGAGTTCGAAATGAGAAATTTCGGATTATGCATAACTTAACACAACACGAACAGTTGCAAGAATCAGTTCACAGATTGTAATTAACAATACCAAAAGATAAGAAAAACATATAATAAATTATTCAACGAGGTTAGTGTTTTTTTTTTAATTTTACACATTTTTCGTGTTTGTGGTTTTTCTGAAATTTTAAATGTTTTGCAGTTGCCCTTACGTTGAAAAAAAAAATTGTCTTCGAAGATTTTGACAATTCAGACTTCCTGGCCTTTTTGATGTTTGGACTTTTTGACTTTATAACCTGAAGATCCTTTGACTTCCAAACATTTTTTTTTTATTTATATAGTTTTGGACTTCTTGATCGTTTCACATTTTGGTACATTGTTCTGTTTCACCGTGTTTGGACCTTTCGGATTTTTAACATTCCAAAATTTTCTAAGAACCACTGGAATGTCTTTCTAATAGAACGCATGAACCAATGTCGTGACACGACTCGTGATACCATAACACCTTGTGAGCTTACCCTCTGAAGATCGCGAACCCAGCAGTTCTGTCACATCTACGTTGAAAATACGCATCATACCATGCTCCAACGATCCTGTGAAATTGAAAAGTTTGATGACTGTACGGTGAAAAAAAATTTTCAAGTAAAAATGCTGGAAGATTCGTAGCTTGCTGCTCTTTGGAGGTTTCCGCAGATGAAAAAAAGATTCTTAACCGATGAACATTTTCGTAAAGATATGCGAAAGGTTCGGAACTCTTCCGTTGTACCAGATAGTGAATTTGACGCTTGAAGCATCGTGCAGCTCTTCTCAGGAGGAGTCAACTGTTCCACTGCATACTAACCGATACCAACGTCACTGGACATACTCTACCGTCACGCTTCACTGCATCAAATCCAAAACCAACTCTGGGAAAGTCTTGGTGTCGAATCGGGTCGCAGAGATCCAATGCTTAAAGAAGGATCCGAATCTTGAAGACTATATCTTCCAAGAAATGCTTGCAAGCCAGATCCTTAACGACAAGTGAAATTATAGGAAGAGAAGCGTCTGTTGGTTTCCCTACATCTACAGCGAGTCCTTGGAATCAACCAGCCTGCTTACTTCCTAAAGATCAGAACGTTTTGTCGTCGCTGTCACCTCAAAAAGTGGATGTCAAATCATTGGTCCACCTGTCGATTCCCCAAGGATTTACAACGGAAAATCAACTGCAAAAGTAGTCAGGGTCGCATCAAAATCGCCAATGCAAAACCTGGAAAAATAGAAAATAGAAAATAGAAAATAGAAAATAGAAAATAGAAAATAGAAAATAGAAAATAGAAAATAGAAAATAGAAAATAGAAAATAGAAAATAGAAAATAGAAAATAGAAAATAGAAAATAGAAAATAGAAAATAGAAAATAGAAAATAGAAAATAGAAAATAGAAAATAGAAAATAGAAAATAGAAAATAGAAAATAGAAAATAGAAAATAGAAAATAGAAAATAGAAAATAGAAAATAGAAAATAGAAAATAGAAAATACAAAATACAAAATACAAAATACAAAATACACAATACAAAATACAAAATACAAAAAACAAAATACAAAATACAAAATACAAAATACAAAATACAAAATACAAAATACAAAATACAAAATACAAAATACAAAATACAAAATACAAAATACAAAATACAAAATACAAAATACAAAATACAAAATACAAAATACAAAATACTAAATACTAAATACTAAATACAAAATACAAAATACAAAATACAAAATACAAAATACAAAATACAAAATACAAAATACAAAATACAAAATACAAAATACAAAATATAAAATACAAAATACAAAATACAAAATACAAAATACAAAATACAAAATACAAAATACAAAATACAAAATACAAAATACAAAATACAAAATACAAAATACAAAATACAAAATACTAAATACTAAATACAAAATACAAAATACAAAATACAAGATACAAAATACAAAATACAAAATACAAAATACAAAATACAAAATACAAAATACAAAATACAAAATACAAAATACAAAATACAAAATACAAAATACAAAATACAAAATACAAAATACAAAATACAAAATACAAAATACAAAATACAAAATACAAAATACAAAATACAAAATACAAAATACAAAATACAAAATACAAAATACAAAATACAAAATACAAAATACAAAATACAAAATACAAAATACAAAATACAAAATACAAAATACAAAATACAAAATACAAAATACAAAATACAAAATACAAAATACAAAATACAAAATACAAAATACAAAATACAAAATACAAAATACAAAATACAAAATACAAAATACAAAATACAAAATACAAAATACAAAATACAAAATACAAAATACAAAATACAAAATACAAAATACAAAATACAAAATACAAAATACAAAATACAAAATACAAAATACAAAATACAAAATACAAAATACAAAATACAAAATACAAAATACAAAATACAAAATACAAAATACAAAATACAAAATACAAAATACAAAATACAAAATACAAAATACAAAATACAAAATACAAAATACAAAATACAAAATACAAAATACAAAATACAAAATACAAAATACAAAATACAAAATACAAAATACAAAATACAAAATACAAAATACAAAATACAAAATACAAAATACAAAATACAAAATACAAAATACAAAATACAAAATACAAAATACAAAATACAAAATACAAAATACAAAATACAAAATACAAAATACAAAATACAAAATACAAAATACAAAATACAAAATACAAAATACAAAATACAAAATACAAAATACAAAATACAAAGTACAAAATACAAAATGCAAAATGGAAAATTTAAAATTTAAAATATAAAACTGATAATTGAAAATTGAAAATATACTTTTAGTTATGCAAAAACGTCTGATTTTGTGCCTAGCAATCATAATTTAGGTGATTTGTTACTTTTCCATTACATTCAAAGAAAACGGCGGCTGACGAGAGTTGAAAAAATATACAGAAATGCTGCTCTATCCGAAACACCGGGTCGTTTTAATTTCGTCCCATTAAAGACGTTAATTTCGATGTTAATGATTTCCCGCGTGAAGGAAGGCCTTCAAAGTAAAACCTTCGAAGACGCTCAATCGGAAAAATTGTCCGATGATCTCGCCTCAGTGTAACCCGTCAAGCAATTTCGCTGATGCTCTTAGGATTGGTTGCAGATTAGTTTACGCTCAAGATTTACTTTAAAAATAATTCTTACGCTCATACCAAATGGTCTTTACAGATGAATGCCAATAAACGAACTCAATCATTTTACCATATCGACCCATGTCGATTATCAATGCACGGTATTTTGGTATTTTGTGCTGTGACTTAACCGCAAGTCTATTCCATGTAGATATGAAATGATTCATCTATTAGTACAGATGTACCTAAGTGAAATCCACTTCACACTAACGTGTCGGCTTTTACGGCGTACCAATATCAGGGTTGATATTTGTTGACACTCTTGAGTGAAAGTGAAAAAAAGCATCCATAAACGTTATTTTTTTACCATCTTTTCAGAGTTATCCTTTCTCGCTTTTTGCATGGAAGTGAACTGTCAAAACACCTCATTATATTTCATGCGATGGAAGCAAGACAACATAATCAGTTTATCAGTTAACGAAGATTGTCAAGGCATCGGTCAGTGTCAGTGAAAAAGTGTTTCGGTGAGGTTCATTTTGGTTGAGTGGACTGTTTGTTTTTCTTTTTCGCTTTGAAGTGAAGATCATTTGGTTGGATTTGTCGTCAAATTTTATTCCGTAACCGTGAACGATGCGCGCGATCTATTTCATCTGAGTATAACAGCACGTTACTAGGACGAAAATCTAGTGTATCTGAAAGAGTGCTGCGATCATTGGAAGTGAAAATTGAAAATGATTGGCTGTAATTTTCGAAGAATTTTGCTGGGGAAAATGACTTTTATCAGCACTGACCAATGTACCTCTCTATCCGGACCGTTGCCGCCTACTTGGACTGAACACTCTAAAATACCGCCGCAGATTACAGCACGCTGTATGTTTTCCAGAACAAACTTTGGCTGTTATGAACCTGCTGTGTTTAGTGTGAGAACCTTTACGAATGTCGAATATTTTTTTGAGTATGGTGAGCCTAGTCACATTTTTAAACATAGGATAGCTAAGACTAGACACTTTTAATTTTCATGAAGACATATTATCAGATGATTTTCTCAAAAATACAAAATTGATAAATATATGAAGCTTAGATAAAAAAAGAATGTCAGAATTTTTTTGAATTTTCCGAAAAATAACATGAAACAAATCTCCAGCTTCAAGAAAAATCGAAATCAGAAAGTCAAAGAGTCAAAATTTGTAAAGGTCAATTTCAGAAAATCTCATTAAAAATTATACTTCAAATCTCGTTTCAATGAAAATTGACTTTGAACTTCCAAGTTTCTGGCCCTCAACAAAAACGTTTTCCAACATAGTTTAAGCTAATATACGATTTCTTCACCTCCTCCAAGCTGCGGTTAACCAGCAACCAACATCCACAATTACCAAAAATTACGCCATTTTATAAACATTGGCACATTCGTGGTTTTATCAGTTAGTTTTTTTTCCTAAAGAAAAAAAAAACAGCTCACAAAATTATCACCAATTCAAATGCCACACCCGTATTTTTATTCCGGGCTCAGTTGCCGCATATGGTGCGGTACTTTTCCGGTCCTCCGAATCTAGTTCTCGGCTGGCGGAAGAATTTTTCGTCACCACCAGTGCTGGTGGCACACGATATTCTCATATGCATGCAAATGACGGTTGCCAACTGGCAATAGAATGTGCCGCGTGTGTGTGAGTCTCTGTAGAGAGTCAGTAGATAAAGAGTTAGCTTCAGCAGGCTGCCAGTATCTGCGGTTGTCTTTTTGCGGAGGGAAATGCAAATTTTATTTTGAATAAATTGTCACTTGTTTGATAGTTGAGAAGATAAGCATTCGCGAACATTGTGTCGCGCAAGGAAGTAATGAAAATAATATATCAATTCTCGTTAAAATAAGCTCGCTTTTTTGTTGATCCATTTATTTTTCCCCTCCTTGGCAATCATTTGCACTATATTCACTTCTATTGAGATAGCGCAGTGTTCGATAGAATTTGTTTGCACAACAATTTACATTTTCATCGAGTATGGATGGAGCAGCTGTGGCATCGCCTTCCATTTGCATTGGCTCCCACGCTGCGCGCCACTTTCTTGGGTGCCAGCTAGCTATTGTATGTATGCGGAATTTCCGGCGCTGTTGCAAGACGATTAACATAAGCAAATAATGCTCGGTGTTGTTACTCCACGGTTGCTGTAGTTGCGGTCTCGGTTCTCAATTTCCACCGACAGAATTAATATTGACACTCGCCAAGCGGGAAGCGGAATCTGCGATTAGTTTCGTTGCTAGGGGGGGAGGAGGAGACAAGCGATGGGGAAACTTTCTATTTATGTATGGTACGGCTCTTGGTGTGGAACTAGATTATCCCGCCGCTGTTGGCAGCGCTAGCTAGCCAGAAACCAAATCGTGCAATAGAGCGCTACTATTTTGCAGAGAATCTAAAATTGGTACAAATTAATTCGATGTAGTACACGATGGCAATCCAGCGCAAATTGATAGCTTTTTCAGCGGTGTGATCGAATATTTGAATTAATGAAAAATATCCAGTTTTATTGTCAAGTATTTCATACTTTGTATGTTGGACGTCACTCTGCAACTAAACAAAAACGAATGGCGTTTTTTAAAAGTTGCCATTTTATGCAGACTAGAAACTGCGAAGCTGAACTATGGCACACATGAATTCTTAATGAATTGAGATGAGATGTAATCACAACATTCGAGCGCATTCCCACACAACCGAAAGGAAGGAAAACGTCAGAAACGTTGACTAACACTGGGCAGCAGCAGCAGTATCATAAATATGCATTACGTGAAACTCGCTTCAAAACTTACTGCATTCCTAACTCTTAACCTGCGGTGGCGTAAGTCAGATGTCTAACTAAATGTGCAGTGCATTGGAATTGATTTTAGTTGAGGCTTTAAAGGAAACTCTCATTCAAAATTTATGTTCTGAGAAGTGAAGCGATCAGAATACTGAATGAATGTAATTCAAGTAATTCGACAGCAGCAGCATCATCCATCATTATTCATTATTTTTGCATCATTTTTACTCCAGCTTTGATGTTGGCATCATTTGTGGTAACATTTTTGGTATCGTTAGTGATATCATTTTTGGCGTTATTTTTGTCATTATATTTTTCATCATTTTTGCATCAATTTTGAGTCATTTTCGCATCTTTTCACACCATGTTTTCATCGTTTTTGGCATCTCATCTGGCATCATTTCGACTCCATTTTTTTTAATAGGGGGATTTGTTAGTAGCTTAAGTATTTATGATGAATATTAGTAAATAATGAGTATGTGTGTCCAATCACAAATGGTGACTTCTCAACACTGTTAAAAATTTGTAATTTTAATTGTTAGGATTTGTTTGCTTTCGCAATTATGACTTATCATTCGTAGGGATTTAAACCTACTTGTCAGAAAAGGGGAAGTAAACTTACAACTAACTTAATTGCTAACTTATTGGCTATAAAGAGAGCTTATCGTAGCAATTGGGGATTGCAACGATTTTTGTCGAAAATTGTTAATAATTTTATTTGACATAGCTTCTAATGGTTCAACACCAGTAAGTCTATGTAATTCGAGTGTACCATACCAAGGAGGACGCTTCAAAATCATTTTCAGAATTTTATTCTGAATCCTTTGGAGCGTTTTCTTCCTTGTTGAACAGCAACTTGACCAGATCGGTACAGCATAAAGCATTGCTGGTCTAAAAATTTGTTTGTAAATCAAAAGTTTGTTCTTTAAACAAAGTTTAGAATTCCTGTTAATGAGCGGATATAAACATCTCGTATATTTGATGCACTTGGCTTGTATACTCTCAATGTGCTCTTTGAAAATAAGTTTTTTATCATAAATTAGTCTCAAGTACTTAACCTTGTCGGACCAACTTAAAATAACCCCATTCATCTTGACAACGTGATTATTGTTTGGCTTGAGGAAAGAAGCCCCAGGCTTATGCGGAAAAATTATCATTTGAGTTTTAGAAGCATTGGGAGAGATTTTCCACTTTTGCAAGTAGGAAGAAAAAATATCTAAACTTTTCTGCAATCGACTGCATATGACACGAAGACCTTTTTCTTTTACGGAAATGCTTGTGTCATCGCAGAACAATGACTTTGTGCATCCTTGAGGCAAATCAGGAAGATCTGAAGTGAATATGTTGTACAGGACTGGGCCCAAGACAGAACCTTGAGGCACACCTGCTCTGACAGGAAATCTATCAGATTTTGAATTCTGATAGACAACCTGCAGAGTTCGATCAGTAAGATAATTTTTTAAAATTTTGATTAGGAAAATTGAAAAATTAAAAGTTTGCAATTTCGCAATCAAACCTTTATGCCAAACACTGTCGAATGCTTTTTCTATGTCCAAAAAAGCAGCTCCAGTGGAATAACCTTCAGATTTGTTAACTCGTATCATATTAGTAACTCTGAGCAATTGATGAGTAGTGGAATGCCCATGGCGAAATCCAAACTGTTCATTCGCAAAAATTGAATTTTCGTTGATGTGTGACATCATTCTGTTAAGAATAATTCTCTCAAACAGTTTACTTTTTGAAGAAACCAAACTGATTGGTCGATAACTTGAAACTTCAGCTGGATCATTATTTTCGCATCATTTTTGCATTATTATCGCGTCGTTTCGTTTCGCATCGTTTTCGCGTCATTTTTGCATTATTTAAGCATCGTTTTCGCGTCATTTTTGCATCATCTTTGCAACATTTTTGACATCATTTTCACTCAATTTTTTGGAATCATTTGAGGCATCAGTTTTGGCATCAAATTTATCACCATTTCTGGCATCACTTTTGCATCGTTTTTGCCATAATTTTTCTGAATCAGTTGCGGCGTTATTTTAGGCATCATTTTTTCATTATTTTTGCTCTATTTTAATTCCATTTTAGTAGCAGTTTTGGCATCATTCGTGTCATCATTTTTCGGTATAATTTTTGTATCATTTCTGGCATCTCTTCTGGTATCATTTTTACTACTTTTTTTGTCATCGTTTTCACTCATTTTTTTTAAATTATTCGAGGCATCAGTTTTGGCATCACTTTTGCATCGTTTTTGTAATCATTTTTGAAATCAGTTTTGGCATTAATTTTGCTTTATTTCAACTCCATTTTTGCAGCAGTTTTGGCACCATTTGTGTCATCATTTTTCGGTTTCACTTTTGACATCATGTTTACATAAATGTTGACATTATTTTCAGCATCATTCTTTCATCTTTTTTACATTATTTAGGCATCATTTTCGCATCACTTTTGCATTATTTCTGGCATCTCTTCTGGTATCGTTTTTATTTTTGGCATCATTTTTGAACTATTTTTGACATCATTTTTGCTTGGTTACCATAATTGTTTGTATCACTCCTGCATCACGTTTGCATCATTCTTGCGTCCTTTTCGCATAATTTTTTGATCGTTCTTGCATAATTTTTGCTAAATTTCTACATAATTTTAGCAACATTTTGGCGCATCATTTCAACACAGACAAACAGACGTGCCTCTTCGAAAAAAAACTCTGAAAAATCTGCGTCCTCATTTGAAACGTTGAACTCATGCGCCACCATGT
>NW_026599162.1:0-7764 GCF_029784165.1 Wyeomyia smithii
GATACCAAGTTTTAATAGTTCAAAATGCATTTGAAAGTGGCTAGCCACTACGGGCCAACTAGTATATATATATATATATATATATATATATATATATATATATATATATATATATATATATATATATATATATATATATATATATATATATATATATATATATATATATATATAAATATATATATATATATATATATATATATATATATATATATATATATAAATATATATATATATATATATATATATATATATATATATATATATATATATATATATATATATATATATATTAGCATATATATATATATATATATATATATATATATATATATATATATATATATATATATATATATATATATATATATATATATATATATATATATATATATATATATATATATATATATATATATATAAAACTAATTCAACCCTGGTTAGAAGGTGGTGTGTGTTGATTTTTGGTTGCTTAAGTTTTGCTGTATTTCGAGCTGAACACACGCTGCAAAGTGTTTATTTTTGATCGAGTGAATCTGTCTATGACGGCTGTGCATTGATTGCGTGAAAGAAGATGTTATACAGGATGATCAAGTGATGCTTTTGCCACAGCCGATAATTTTCGAGCAGTTCGTGTATGCTATTGTGATATTGGTTCAACGCGACGCTTCACCTAGGTTGCTCTGTCATGTTGCATGAAATTGCATGAAAATTCTGAAAACGCGCCAACAACAATACTTCATCTGTTCGCCGAATTGCGCTGATATCCACCGCCGATTGAACGAAAAAATTAGCTTCGATGGACTTGTTTCTGATCTCAATGATGCAGTTCGAGCAGCAATCAAAACAGAAATGCAAGAAGTCAACGCAAGAATAGAATCCTCTCAACAAGCACTTTTGGAAGAGTTCAAGTCTTTCAAGCATGATTTTGAAGATCTGAAAAATGAAAATGCCGAACTCAAACGAGATCTTTATTGCCTTTCTGAAAAATGCAATTCCCTGGTTAAATAAGTGTACTCCTTGGAGTCCGAAGTAGATAAAAACGTTCGTGTGTCTGTAGAAAATAATGCAATTGTTCTTGGGTTACCGGTTAGTGACGACGAAAACACTGTGCAACTGGTCAGAGAGCTTTATGGGCCGATCGGTAGCGAAGTTCCTGAAGGTGCAATAGTTTCGGCAGAACGTATGTACTCTAGGGACAGCAAGAAAATAGCTCCACCATTGAAGATTGTTTACGTGAATAAAGAAGCAAAACAACAACTATTTGTTGCTAAAAAGAATTATGGCAAACTTAACTCCGCTGTAGTCAACAAGACACTCACGATCAATGGAAAAAGTCTCAACGTGGTAGTGCGGGATGAATTGACTCCGCTAAGCTTCGCGCTGCTGAAAAATCTGTGAGAGATACAGGAATCGATCGGAATAAAATATGTTTGGCCCGGGCGGTATGGAAGCATTCTACTGAGACGGCAAGAAGGTTCAAGAATTGAAGCAGTCAAAACGCGGGAGGATATTGGTCGTCTTGTTGGAGCATGTAACAAAATGGGTTTTTCGACATCATCGCCTAGAACTGATATATCGTCCATCCGTGGGCCGTCTCCGAAGCGGACCCGAAAGTAGAACACTCCTTGGCATCGTCCAACGCCGTCAGTTATACATAAAACAAAATGAGTTTTTCAAATAAATACTATGATTCCCTTGCTGATTACTATACACATACATTAAAATCAAATAAAAACAAAATATATACAATTGTTCAACTTAATGTTAGAGGCATAAATAATGCCACCAAATTTGATTACTTGCTAGAATTTATAGACGCACACAGAGGAACGATCGATGCTATTGTGTTGTCTGAGACTTGGCTGAAAGACGATCGCACTGCGATTTATCAAATTAAGGGATACCGTGCTGTACATGCGTGTAGATCAGAGAGAACAGGTGGTGGTTTGGCAGTATATGTTCGTGAAGAACATCCAGATGAATTACGGCTAGTACGTAACACAGCAGATTATCATCATATATGGCTAGATATCAATAGTATGCATCAGAAGATTCAAATGCATGCATTTTATCGCCCGCCTTCGCAAAGCCACAAACCGTTCTTTGATGCAATCGAAAATGTATTTTGCCAGTTGCCACCCAACATTGATTGCATAATAGTAGGGGATGTAAATATAGCAATCAATAAATCCGATTCCTCCGAGGTCAAGGACTACCAGTCTCTTTTGCAGTCATACAATTTCGCCGTTACAAACAATGTTCCAACTAGACCTGCTTCTCTGTCGATCCTAGACCACTCGATCTGTTCTGTAAGGTTACAGGGAGTTGTTCACAATGACACGATTTTTACTGACGTCAGCGATCATATATTCGTTGTAACTGCACTGAAATGCACATATAAGCAAACTAACAAGATCTTAGAAAAAAAAGTCGTCAATCATCGGCGAGTAGCTAGCGAATTTGCCTCGGGACTGATCAATATTCCCGTAGATCTATCACCTTCTGCGAAGCTAGAGTTGGTGGTGGATGAGTTTCGCGCGATCAAGGATCGTAACACGAAAACAGTAGCTATGAATGCCAAGTTGAAATCACCTTGTCCTTGGATGAATTACGATGTTTGGAATCTTAGTCGTCTGAAAGACAATGTTCTAAGAAGGTCTAAGCAGCAACCGCATAATCAACAGCTAAAAACACTGCTAAATAAACTGTCTAAAAATCTCGTTGAGTTGAAAAGAAGAGCTAAGAACCAATACATTGATCAACTTTTAAACACTTCGAATCTAAAACTCTTCTGGAAACGAATGAACGGCTTGCATGGCCATACTAACAGCAATGATGACTCGTAGAAGATACAGGATGGAAATGAAATACTAACCGATAGTAGCAAAATAAGCACGTTATTCAATAAACAATAGCAAAATCGGACCGGAGTTAGCCGCTCAAATCGACAGTGATCGCGACATTGAGAAATTCAATTCGATTCGCTACAATCCATTTACAATATTTATGTCTTCAGCCCGTAATGAAGAAGAAATTATTTTAATCAATAAGCTGAACTCGAACAAATCATGTGGGCCTGATGACTTTCCTGCTGATATCGCCAAACAATACCATCCATTTTTCGCACCCCTGTTAGCGGATGTTTTTAATGAATCAGTCAGTAATGGACAGTATCCGACCTACTTGAAAGTGTTAAAAATTGTGCCTGTGTATAAATCCGATGACAAAAAGATAGTCGACAATTACCGTCCAATTGCTATTTTGTCGGTTTTCAATAAAATACTTGAGCAGTTAATTGCATGTAGATTATTAAGTTTTTTTAAACAGCACAATGTTTTATATAACATGCAGTACGGATTTAGATCTGGTTCGAGCACAGCTAATGCACTGTATGATCTAGTCGATTCGCTCTATTCTGCATTTGAACGAAAAGCAATGGTGGGAGCAGTATTTCTGGATCTGAAAAAAGCGTTTGATACCTTGAATCATGAATTGTTGCTGCGTAAACTAGCCATTTTTGGTATTCGTGGAGTTGCAAATAACTTGTTGCGGAGCTATCCATCGGATCGGTCCCAATTTGTGTCTGCTCATGGTGGCGCAAGTTCTATTTTGCCGGCAATTGTTGGTGTTCCCCAGGGCAGCAACCTTGGGCCTTTACTTTTTTTGATATATGTCAACGATCTACCGGCCATCGGTTTGAAAGGTGTTATCAGGCTGTTTGCAGACGACACAGCAGCGTTCTATGAAGGTGATACTCAAGAAAATATTATAGCCCATCTTGACCACGATTTCAAAAAGCTGCGTGAGTATTTTAAAACAAATTTGTTAGACATGTTTCATGTGGCTACACTCTAAATATAAACAAGTGAACTATCCAGCATGCATAGCTGTAGATGGAGAAGAAATACCTTGCGTGGATCGATTCAAGTATCTCGGCCTTGTCATGGATCCGTCACTCACCTGGAACCATCATTTAGATACCCTCGAAAACATACTGTCTAGTATGTGTGGGCTGATAAGAAAAGTTTGCGAATTCGCTCCACAAAAAGCACTAGAGAAGCTCTACTTTTCGTTTTTCCATGCACACCTTCAGCACCTTGCGGTTGTATGGGGTTCGGCCGCTGAAAAGAATCCAAGTTCTTCAAAACCGTTGCTTAAAGACGATATATAAACTACCTCGATTATATCCGACACTATCACTTTTTTCAGATAACCGTGTCACAGTTTTGCCTGTACTGGGATTGTATCATCAGCAACTACTGGTTTACACACACGCCGCACAGTGGCAGGTCTCTATACAAAAGTCGGAAAAAACCTAGAAGTCTTTTTTATATGATTGGAAATTACATATTATTACAATTTTGGAGTGGTGAACTTATTTCTGATGTCAGAAAATGTCGAAAATAGCAATTTATGCACCTAAAGTGCTGTTAGACCTTTCTCATGATCAGGTTTTTTTTTTGTGTTTCAATCTTGCTTAAAATTTTGATAGGAGAACTGCTCTTATATTCATCTCAACACCTATATTCATCTCATTGCTCTTATTTGTTCAATTTACTGTGAAATTTAACTTTTTTTAGAAGTAAAAGTAGTTTTATTCTACCTCTTAATAAAGTCGAGTAGTCGGAACTTAAGAGTGATGAGAAGGGCGAAATAAAAGCGACGGGAAGAATGTAGGTGCTAAGATGAATATTGAGGTAGTTCCCACACTTGTTCTTCATCGAAAAACTTTAGAATCGCATTTTTTTTTGTTTGGTTCTTAGGGTACCCCTTTCTGAATTAGGGTGGTGCAAGAATCATCATAATTCAATTTATTCTGCATTGAAAATTTTTTAGCTTTTAAGCCGTTTGACCAATTCAAGATCTTTCTGCGACAAGTTAGAGGTCTTTTAGAAAAAAATATGAAATTATGGTAGTTTATTTCAACGTCATTGAAAATATAAAAGACGATATATTTTTTTTCTCATCAATTCAACTTATTCTCTCTTTATACATCTTGCAGTACTGAAAACGGTTTACAAGTTTATATAAAAATGCTTGAAACTACTGGAAAAAACTTCATTTATACTTCCCAGTCAATCACGTTGTTTAAATATACGAAGTTGAATATTTTACAACTGATCACCATACGTCTCCATAGTTTTATTTTCAAAATATCTCCCTATGAGCAACGATGTGCAAAACGGGACCCAAAAATCTGAAAAGTACAATAAATTTCCCATTGAATGTTGGTTATCCGATCGTTCCGAACTGTTTCACAAGGTTGTACGGTAGAAATGAAATTAAAAATACATGATTTTTTAGCTTCCCTGCAATATGTTTTACCTCGATTGAGAAATTGGTTATATTTTTGGAAACACAAATTTTCCTTCAAAATGAAACTTTTTGAATCAAAATCGGATCAAAACTGAGGAAGTTTCAGGTGTTTGAAGTTGAGCTAAAAATTGTGATTTCAAACATAAAAATCATCGAAATTGCCTGATATAGCAAATTCAAAGTGCGATTCAAAATTGATATCTCAACCGATTGTCATGACACTTTGGGAAAAGGTCATTTACACTTTGAGAATCTTCGGAAAAATGCAAAACATCAAAAATATTGACATGAAAAATCGAGGTTTTTTTCCGGCAGGCTCAACACATCGCGGTGCAAAGACCGCGCACAAATTATGAGAAGAAGAGAATAGCCTATATAGGATCAATTCTTTACAACAACATACCGGATGATTTCAAATGTGTCGAAAATGCGTTCCTATTCAAATTGAAAACTAAGCAGTTTATAAAATCAAATGTTGAAAATTATTTAGTGTAATATATTCACCTCTAGCCAAATAATTAGCAATTAAGGCAAAAGCAACCCCTTCAAAGAGCCAGTGGCTCACTGGGGAAGCATAGAATTTATGGTGTTTTTGTCGTGATTATTTCCAAGGCTTAAGCCATGGCAAATAACGTACCTAACCTCCAGAGGTATAACTGGAATGTCTGTGTCTTACACCAATGTATCACTTAGAAGAATAGAAAAATAAATATAAATATATATATATATATATATATATATATATATATATATATATATATATATATATATATATATATATATATATATATATATTATATATATATATATATATATATATATATATATATATATATATATATATATATATATATATATATATATATATATATATATATATATATATATATATATATATATACATATATATATATATATATATCTATTTATATAAAAGAGGAATTTTGTATGTATGTATGTATGTATGTTCCAGTATAACTCTCGAAGGCCTGAACCGATTTCAACCAAACTTGGCATACGTGTTCTTTGTACAAAGGAAGTGGTCATAGAAATATTGGATAGGGGGAGGGGTCACCCTTAAAGAGGGAGGGGGTCAAAAGTAATAAATTTTCATACATAATGGTAACCTTTCATTGAAATTTGATAATTTCGGGTTCTTGGTCATATTTGGAGGCCGGAAGTTGATGTCCATAGACTGAAACTTGCGGTTTCTTGGAAGCCATTTAAAACTGTGGCAAACGCTCACAAACGCCTCAATGTTGGTATTTTCGGAGCAAAAATGACTCTGGGGCCATCCACATACCACGTGGACAGATTTTTAACGATTTTGACCCCCCCCCCTCCCCCTCCGTGGACAACTGTCCATATATATTCTAGAAAAAATGTATGGACCGTGGACATTACCCAATCCCCCTCCCCCCAAAGCTGCCCACGTGGTATGTGGATGGCCCCTCTTAAGAACCGGTTATCGGTGTCTGACGATACTTTGAAACTTGGGTTGCCGACTTCCGGTGTCTGGAAATCTGCGAAAACTAATAATTGAAATAAATACATGGCAATATGAGTATTTTCGGAATGACGTTGTCATACGAAAATCGATCATATATTTTCAAATATTGGCCTTTTTTGAAACGTAGTGACGTCTTTTTGCAGCCGAAAATCGGTTTTTGGGCAAATGTTTCTAGAGAAGTGTTTCAAAACATCCAACCTGCTTTGATCTGTTTTTGGAACGATTTCTTGACATATTTCTTGCATAATTTGATAACGGAGAGTCCAATCTAGGGTTTTGGATAAAAAATATGTTTGGAAAAGTTGCTGAAGCTCAACTATTACCGAATTAAAATTTGGTTAGGAGCATCGCTCAAATTAGATAAGAGCTCCTGAAATCCAGCTATTTATTTAAAAAAAATATGTATGTATGTATGTTCTAGCATAACTCTCGAATGACTGTACCGATTTCAACCAAACTTATACGTGTTCTTTGTACAGAGGAAGTGGTCAAAGAAATATTGGGAAGAGGAAGGAGCATCCCCCAAAGCATGCGGTTGTCCAAATAAGGTCAGAAAATCAAGTTTTTCCATGTGTTATGGGAACTTTCTGAATATATACGATAGTTTTTAGGCCTTTGATCATGTCTGAAGACCGGAAATTGATTTCCAGAGACCGGAACATGATGTCGAAAAGAGAAAGGGGAAGCTATCAAAGAGGGAGGGGGTCTTAATTTATAAGAAAGTCAGGTCTTTTAGTGCCCTATGGAAACTTTTCGAAAAGGTACGATAACTTGCATGCTCTCGGTCAGTCTTGGCCTGAAGTTGATGTCTAGCGATGTTCTTCTAAAACAAAGATGGCGACTTTTGGTTTCTGGGAAGCTGTATACAACTGTATAAAAACGTTTATCTATATATATATATATATATATATATATATATATATATATATATATAT
>NW_026599163.1:0-7465 GCF_029784165.1 Wyeomyia smithii
AAGCTTCTGCAAAAGTCTGGTACTTTAATTATGTTTTGCTACTTTATCTCAAATTGTTCGTCCAAATTGCTTCCAAACACAATCTGAATGCACCGTAGATATACCGTTCGTTTCCGAGTGAAGGCGGGCGTATACAAGCTTAAAACATTGGCGATAATTCGATCTTGTTGTAATATGCAAATCGCGATTCAGGAGCGAAACAGTTTTTAACATGCACCCGGCAGTCAAGAAACACGGATGGCGTAAATATAGACTCCTTGTTGAGCCGTGTTTTGGCAATGTGCGCATTCTCTTCGCGCGGCTACAACATCCGCTCCGGTGCGCTTAAGCTCGGCCCTGCAGAATCGCGAAATTGTCATTTGAATGGGGAACCTTTCCCGTTTTTCTTCATTGAGCTTGGGTTGCTCGTTGCTTCCCAAGGCCCGCCAGTGACCACGGAGAAGTTTGTGCTCAATTAAAATGAAATAAATAAAACTAAATAAAAACAGAAGCGTGCGAGTCGCATGGGAACAACGTTCTTGCTTGGAAAACAAAACAACTATGAACAGAGGAAGGAAAATGATCGTCTGCTGGGTTGATTCTAATTAAAACTAAAATGAAATGCAATAGACAGCAGTCAGTTGTTCGGATATAACTGACATTCGATTGAAAACATTACAGTAAGGATCAGGAATGCCACAAGTAACATTTTGGGTGGTTTATTTCGATATATATTCACAATTGGGTATTGCAAAGTAGGAACATATTAATAATCACAACTTGGCGCTTTATCGATGAAATATTTTTGCTCATCATTCCAAATAAGTTGAACAGTGAGCGAAAGAAAGTTAAGAACATTGTCGCGAGGAATAAACTAATGTCACAAAATTATAGACGTAATTACGATGTACTTTAATCTTTTAGCTCAATGATAGATAGTTTTAACAGCATGTTCGTTTTAATGTCTTTCAGAAAAATGTTACTCATGGTTTTTGAAACCGAAACCATTTTTATTGGCAAATTTATTTAAAAACATTATCAAAGCGACAGCGTACAAGTCAGCATAATTAAAAATAAATTAACAAGTCCAGTGACAGTTAGAGTAACGTTAAACGGAAAGTTAAAGGATTTATAATAATAAGAATGTGTATTTTCTCAATATTCATGCATATATAAATTAATTTTTATTGAAGATATTTGTTTTTGCTCTCGGTGTTTTTTTGCTGGTACGATGCTGGTTTTAACAATCCAGTCGTCGTATGTTCGAATCCTGACTCGGGAGAGACTGTCAATAGAATCGTAGCACTATCTCCGCAATTGTCTTGTACACGAAATCGTTGGCTGCGAAGTCTGTGTCTAATAAACAAAAGGGCGAGTTCCGCATTGGAATGAAACACCTGGAAAGCAAGCAAACATTCAATAACAATGCGATGTAATAGTGAGTTTCCTAAACATGTCTCATGGTGGCTTTTTGTGCAAAGACTCTGCGTTATTTTCATCATTAGAAAGTTAGACCGTCATGAGTTGCACACTTAGAATAATTTGCCATGGAGCTCAAACTGCAAAAGTATGGAAGATCTGAGCTTTTTAACCATTTTTTGACTTTTAGTGCCCCTAGTGAACTTAGAAGTGCGTCAAAAAGCTGTTGAGAATTACACGCATCGGGTTTGTCGCTTCTACATTTGCTTACGAGAAAACTTTGAGTCTCTAATTGGAAACTGGAAAAGTTTGAGCAATTACTCTGCAGCCGTTTGATGCACTTCCGAGCACGCTTGGGGCACCAAAATTCACAGAAACGGTTAGAAAGCTATAATCTTTCATTATTTTCCAATTTGAGCTCTAGGGCAAAACCTGTGTTGACCAGTGTTTGCATCAACCGCAGGCAATACACGGACGGTCAAATATGCTATTATGCGTTTGTTTAAATATATCAATAATACATTCTCAGTGTCAATTTTCGAAACCAATTTTTAAAATTGACATCCCTCAATGTGGATATTCACTAGATAACATAGTATTCGAACCTTCCAAAAACGTAATAGTCAAAATTCTAGTGTTCTAGTTAAAGTTGAATGTTAAAGTTAGAGTTAAAGTTAAAGTTAAAGTTAAAGTTAAAGTTAAAGTTAAAGTTAAAGTTAAAGTTAAAGTTAAAGTTAAAGTCAAAGTTAAAGTTAAAGTTAAAGTTAAAGTTAAAGTTAAAGTTAAAGTTAAAGTCAAAGTTAAAGTTAAAGTTAAAGTTAAAGTTAAAGTTAAAGTTAAAGTTAAAGTCAAAGTTAAAGTTAAAGTTAAAGTTAAAGTTAAAGTTAAAGTTAAAGTTAAAGTTAAAGTTAAAGTTAAAGTTAAAGTTAAAGTTAAAGTTAAAGTTAAAGTTAAAGTTAAAGTTAAAGTTAAAGTTAAAGTTAAAGTTAAAGTTAAAGTTAAAGTTAAAGTTAAAGTTAAAGTTAAAGTTAAAGTTAAAGTTAAAGTTAAAGTTAAAGTTAAAGTTAAAGTTAAAGTTAAAGTTAAAGTTAAAGTTAAAGTTAAAGTTAAAGTTAAAGTTAAAGTTAAAGTTAAAGTTAAAGTTAAAGTTAAAGTTAAAGTTAAAGTTAAAGTTAAAGTTAAAGTTAAAGTTAAAGTTAAAGTTAAAGTTAAAGTTAAAGTTAAAGTTAAAGTTAAAGTTAAAGTTAAAGTTAAAGTTAAAGTTAAAGTTAAAGTTAAAGTTAAAGTTAAAGTTAAAGTTAAAGTTAAAGTTAAAGTTAAAGTTAAAGTTAAAGTTAAAGTTAAAGTTAAAGTTAAAGTTAAAGTTAAAGTTAAAGTTAAAGTTAAAGTTAAAGTTAAAGTTAAAGTTAAAGTTAAAGTTAAAGTTAAAGTTAAAGTTAAAGTTAAAGTTAAAGTTAAAGTTAAAGTTAAAGTTAAAGTTAAAGTTAAAGTTAAAGTTAAAGTTAAAGTTAAAGTTAAAGTTAAAGTTAAAGTTAAAGTTAAAGTTAAAGTTAAAGTTAAAGTTAAAGTTAAAGTTAAAGTTAAAGTTAAAGTTAAAGTTAAAGTTAAAGTTAAAGTTAAAGTTAAAGTTAAAGTTAAAGTTAAAGTTAAAGTTAAAGTTAAAGTTAAAGTTAAAGTTAAAGTTAAAGTTAAAGTTAAAGTTAAAGTTAAAGTTAAAGTTAAAGTTAAAGTTAAAGTTAAAGTTAAAGTTAAAGTTAAAGTTAAAGTTAAAGTTAAAGTTAAAGTTAAAGTTAAAGTTAAAGTTAAAGTTAAAGTTAAAGTTAAAGTTAAAGTTAAAGTTAAAGTTAAAGTTAAAGTTAAAGTTAAAGTTAAAGTTAAAGTTAAAGTTAAAGTTAAAGTTAAAGTTAAAGTTAAAGTTAAAGTTAAAGTTAAAGTTAAAGTTAAAGTTAAAGTTAAAGTTAAAGTTAAAGTTAAAGTTAAAGTTAAAGTTAAAGTTAAAGTTAAAGTTAAAGTTAAAGTTAAAGTTAAAGTTAAAGTTAAAGTTAAAGTTAAAGTTAAAGTTAAAGTTAAAGTTAAAGTTAAAGTTAAAGTTAAAGTTAAAGTTAAAGTTAAAGTTAAAGTTAAAGTTAAAGTTAAAGTTAAAGTTAAAGTTAAAGTTAAAGTTAAAGTTAAAGTTAAAGTTAAAGTTAAAGTTAAAGTTAAAGTTAAAGTTAAAGTTAAAGTTAAAGTTAAAGTTAAAGTTAAAGTTAAAGTTAAAGTTAAAGTTAAAGTTAAAGTTAAAGTTAAAGTTAAAGTTAAAGTTAAAGTTAAAGTTAAAGTTAAAGTTAAAGTTAAAGTTAAAGTTAAAGTTAAAGTTAAAGTTAAAGTTAAAGTTAAAGTTAAAGTTAAAGTTAAAGTTAAAGTTAAAGTTAAAGTTAAAGTTAAAGTTAAAGTTAAAGTTAAAGTTAAAGTTAAAGTTAAAGTTAAAGTTAAAGTTAAAGTTAAAGTTAAAGTTAAAGTTAAAGTTAAAGTTAAAGTTAAAGTTAAAGTTAAAGTTAAAGTTAAAGTTAAAGTTAAAGTTAAAGTTAAAGTTAAAGTTAAAGTTAAAGTTAAAGTTAAAGTTAAAGTTAAAGTTAAAGTTAAAGTTAAAGTTAAAGTTAAAGTTAAAGTTAAAGTTAAAGTTAAAGTTAAAGTTAAAGTTAAAGTTAAAGTTAAAGTTAAAGTTAAAGTTAAAGTTAAAGTTAAAGTTAAAGTTAAAGTTAAAGTTAAAGTTAAAGTTAAAGTTAAAGTTAAAGTTAAAGTTAAAGTTAAAGTTAAAGTTAAAGTTAAAGTTAAAGTTAAAGTTAAAGTTAAAGTTAAACTTAAACTTAAACTTAAAGTTAAAGTTAAAGTTAAAGTTAAACTTAAACTTAAACTTAAACTTAAACTTAAAGTTAAAGTTAAAGTTAAAGTTAAAGTTAAAGTTAAAGTTAAAGTTAAAGTTAAAGTTAAAGTTAAAGTTAAAGTTAAAGTTAAAGTTAAAGTTAAAGTTAAAGTTAAAGTTAAAGTTAAAGTTAAAGTTAAAGTTAAAGTTAAAGTTAAAGTTAAAGTTAAAGTTAAAGTTAAAGTTAAAGTTAAAGTTAAAGTTAAAGTTAAAGTTAAAGTTAAAGTTAAAGTTAAAGTTAAAGTTAAAGTTAAAGTTAAAGTTAAAGTTAAAGTTAAAGTTAAAGTTAAAGTTAAAGTTAAAGTTAAAGTTAAAGTTAAAGTTAAAGTTAAAGTTAAAGTTAAAGTTAAAGTTAAAGTTAAAGTTAAAGTTAAAGTTAAAGTTAAAGTTAAAGTTAAAGTTAAAGTTAAAGTTAAAGTTAAAGTTAAAGTTAAAGTTAAAGTTAAAGTTAAAGTTAAAGTTAAAGTTAAAGTTAAAGTTAAAGTTAAAGTTAAAGTTAAAGTTAAAGTTAAAGTTAAAGTTAAAGTTAAAGTTAAAGTTAAAGTTAAAGTTAAAGTTAAAGTTAAAGTTAAAGTTAAAGTTAAAGTTAAAGTTAAAGTTAAAGTTAAAGTTAAAGTTAAAGTTAAAGTTAAAGTTAAAGTTAAAGTTAAAGTTAAAGTTAAAGTTAAAGTTAAAGTTAAAGTTAAAGTTAAAGTTAAAGTTAAAGTTAAAGTTAAAGTTAAAGTTAAAGTTAAAGTTAAAGTTAAAGTTAAAGTTAAAGTTAAAGTTAAAGTTAAAGTTAAAGTTGAAGTTAAAGTTAAAGTTGAAGTTAAAGTTAAAGTTAAAGTTAAAGTTAAAGTTAAAGTTAAAGTTAAAGTTAAAGTTAAAGTTAAAGTTAAAGTTAAAGTTAAAGTTAAAGTTAAAGTTAAAGTTAAAGTTAAAGTTAAAGTTAAAGTTAAAGTTAAAGTTAAAGTTAAAGTTAAAGTTAAAGTTAAAGTTAAAGTTAAAGTTAAAGTTAAAGTTAAAGTTAAAGTTAAAGTTAAAGTTAAAGTTAAAATTAAAGTTAAAGCTAAAGTTAAAGTTAAAGTTAAAGTTAAAGTTAAAGTTAAAGTTAAAGTTAAAGTTAAAGTTAACGTTAAAGGTAAAGGTTAAAGTTAAAGTTAAAGTTAAAGTTAAAGTTAAAGTTAAAGTTAAAGTTAAAGTTAAAGTTGAAGTTAAAGTTAAAGTTAAAGTTAATATTAAAGTTAAATTTAAAGTTAAAGTTAAAGTTAAAGTTAAGTTCAAGTTTTGCTTACAAAAATAGATTTCACGGTTCGATTACTGTTTGTTATCAATTCATGGAAGAAGAAATCGTTATAATATTTGGAACAAAACAAAGTTTTTGACTT
This sequence comes from Wyeomyia smithii, assembly GCF_029784165.1. Classification (NCBI taxonomy): domain Eukaryota; kingdom Metazoa; phylum Arthropoda; class Insecta; order Diptera; family Culicidae; genus Wyeomyia; species Wyeomyia smithii. The sequence goes on from NW_026599163.1 coordinate 5,668, forward strand.
TAAGTAACAAAACAAAGTTTTTGACTTTAAGAAACATAAACAAAGTTTTTGACTCTAAGAAGAATGCTACGATTTATTATCACTTCCCAGTAATATAAATAAAGTAAACAACTTTCTTATCTCTTATCGTTCTTATAGTAAATTTTGTGCACTCTCAGAATCTGTAATACAGTGATCACCCGATTACATCAGTACCCGATTTTATCACCTTTTTCGATAGATTTTATCATCATATAGCATTTCATCAAAAAAAAAATCAGTATGAACGGATTTTCTATTTGAATTAAATATTTTAGTACTTCTGCACAGCTCTGGTTAGAATAACATCATTCTGGATATAGTTTTCATTGAAAACTCAACCATTGCACAGTGTTTTATTTTGGCGTTTTCGCTCGATTAATTGAATAGTGGTTCAAGCCATAAAGTATATTCATACATTTTTTAAGCTATTAAACAACGCATCTTTTGATATAGAAAAATGGGTGATCAATTTACTCAAAAGTTAGATAGAAAATTTCCTTCTTCATTTAATTGAGATAGACGCATAGTGTCTTCAGCAAATCTCTTACATATTACGAACCATATGAAGTTTTCTTTCAAAAGGCACAAACTCCCAATTTTCGTTCTAACTTTTAAGTTATCAGCCTTCCAAAAATGCATGTTTTTGCAAAAAAATATTATGTTTTATCTATTAAAATAAACCAGCTATTTCCCATATAATAATATTTTCAGAATAATTGCACGTCCACCATCTACAAATCTCGCAATTATTCACAAGTAGCAGTTAAGATACAAACTTTCGTCTTTTAAAGTCTGTAGACTGCATCCTCGATTAATTTTTATTTTTAAATTCATCGGTGTTGTTTCAACTACGTCATTGATTTCTTTTCTTCTGTTTTCTGCACTTCTCGTGAATGAAGAGGAGGGAGGGGTGTCAAGTCACCATTGACATATTTCTTACTCCTAAGAAGCTCACCATGTCAAATTTGGTAACATTTGCTTGATTAGTTTTTAAGTTACGCAGAAGTTTGTGTTATATTTGTATGGGAGCCCTCCTATTAAGAAGAGGGAGGAGTCTCGAGCTACTCTTATAACCTTTTCGGCCTCATAAACCTCTACATAAAAATTTCCACGGATCGGAGAGACAGACAGACAGATAGAACTGCTTTTTCATATGATTAGATTTATTGTAGTAATTTAAATCGCTGATTTTACGTATTAAATTATTGGTTTACCATCTTTTATAACAAAATATTAATAAAAAAAATTCCCGATTTTATCACTTTCCCTATTTTATCACCCCAAACATTATCAAGGGGGTGATATATAGACCGTTCCGATAATTATAAATACACTTACGATCAACCGTCATTTCAAATAACGTACAGTATTCAACCAAACGTTGGCTGCGTCCTGTTGTTTACATCCAAAAGAAACAGATGCTGTCATTTTTTCTAACATTTATTGCGAAATTTTGAAAATGCGTGGCCTTTCTCCCGAGCAAAGAAAGCGAATTGTGCACAAATGGGGCACCGTGAGTGGTCTTTCTATAAGTAAATTAGCCAGAGAAGAAGGTATAAGTGTCGGAGCGGTTCAAACCGCATTGCGGAAGTATTGTGGAGAGTGCACATTTACTGATGCCCCAAGACGTGGTAGAAAACCCAGGCCTGTTGATCCCACAATGGACAAAAAGGTTAAGGAATACTACAAGCGGCATCCTTCAGTATCAGTACGAGATGTGGCAAGAAAGCTTGGAACTTGGCGAGTAACGTTACGCGTGCCAAGGGAAGAATGGGTC
>NW_026599164.1:0-25000 GCF_029784165.1 Wyeomyia smithii
GGTCATCAGAAATGTGATTGGTATGATCGAAAAGATTGCTGGGAAAACCATAATACCCGATCATACCCAGCCATGATTTTTCGTACACTTCTAGTGTATACAACGACTGATTTGAAAATGCTTATTTTGGCTACCACAAAGTGCCACTCATTGAGATATATTTATTTAGAAAATTAGTAAAATTTAGGCCCAAAAACCAATTTTCTGAGCAAACCATTCGATATACGATATTGAAGTCTTAAGAAAAGCTATGTATCTTGATGATATCAACAACTTTGTAGAATATGTCAACTCTATTAAATGCGATTCATATTCAAGAAACTCAATAAATTGATTTTAAGGGGGTGTTGACAGAAATTAAACTATATTTCAATGGTTTTACGATATAGACACTTAGTGTCTTCGAGAAAATTTCATAAATTTTATAGTTCTACAACTTTGCCGAAGACCTAAATTTGATATCTTGAAACTAGATGTTGTTGCTTTTATTTTGACTGAATACCCCCTTAATAACGAATATTTTAAAATATTTAAAATCGCATATTAGAAAACTTCTCTGAAGACACCTGCTAAAACGTCGAAAAAGATTTTTGTCCGTTTTTTTTTTTCAGAAAGGTCGAGTTGACGACCGCACCATTACCTCAAAGCAATCTTTGAAGTGCCACGTCAACTGCGTCTGTTCTGTGAGTGAGGCCCTCGGCTATTGCAGCACTATCTTGAATGATGTCGAATAACTCAGCGGTGTTCGGCAGCAAGCAGAAACTTCTTGCCACATATAGGTATAGTTGGCTCTCTAAGCGTCGTTTTCCATGAACGTACCCGTTATTCTGCATTGAAATATTGTCGAAATGGATAAAAATTTTAAGTTTTAGTTTTATGTATCTCTAGAACTGCCTGTCAATGATATATTTATTGTAGATTATGATTATCTTCGCTCACAACGCACTTGACGTTAAAATGCTGGGGTTTAGGATCGTCCGCTAATTCTTCTAGGCCTTTTGTCGGTCATATCAAATGAATAAAAATGCGACAGCTTTTAGAAAAGCCGATCCGACGCCGGTAATACCTATAGACTTACAGTCTGTTGATTTGAAGGAGGTGTACGACTTTGTTGAGCGAAAGGAACTAAGGTTTACCACTGTTTTCCTGGTATTTGTGGAACAGGAAAAAGAACAGTTTGAAATGGTCGAAGGAATTACATAAGGGGCCATCCACATACCACATGGACAGATTTTAAACGATTTTGACCCCCCCACCCCGTGGACAACTGTTCATATACATTCTTAAAATTTCATATGGACCGGGGGCATTACACTAAATACCTTTGCAAATGAAGTTCTAATCTTGAATTTATAGCAAATAACTATGATTTAACTAAAAGTATGTTTCATTCAACTGTATGTTCATGAGGTGAAGCTTTGGGTACTTTCATGAGTTCTAGGAACTTTCGCATGGATTCCAGGCCTGGAAATAAATGATGTGACTCGTTTGCCTTCATTTTTTCTCTAAATACGAAAAATAAAAGCATATCTGTCTCCACGCATTCTGAGACGGCTAAGACATTTATAATTATTCCTTGTCATGTGCACAGTTTATTTTAATCCAATATAGCTATTTGGTTTTAACAGATTTTTGGCATGAACCGGTGCATGTAATTTACCAAAGAGCAACTACAGTTGCTAGACGAAAAGTCGTTCGACATAGAGTCTACAATGAAATTCCTCAAGAGTCCACAAGAAATTGATACAGACCGTAAGGCCACACTCCTGAACATTTTTTCTACCGATCCCAGAGAAGAATTTCCGGAAACAGTTCCTAGAAAAAACTTCACTTTATCTTTCGATTTTCTTAAATACATTTAAGTTTTATTCAGTTTTATTGTCTCTAGCTTATTTTTAATTGAGCCTTGCAAACATGAACTGTGTTTTAATTTATTTTAGTCAATGACATTTGTATGTGAACACTTCTCTTTAAACTGATAACAAATGTGAAATGTTGTTTTTAATAGACAATTTAGTATAGACATAAAATGGGACTCGTATGCCTTTATTTTCAATACGGGATTGGCAAAGTTTGGTATTTTTCCAGTATTTTTCAGAACAAACTTTCAAAATTCATCAGGGCATACGAAAATATGAACAAAATATGATACATTGACAGCATAAACTCAAATTTGCCAAAAAGTCGTATGGGACTCTTATGCTCTTATGGGCAGTAATCTAGTTGATCGAAACCGCTATTAGCCCTCCAGGCTATCGGGCGATATTGTTTGATGCCAATTAATGAATTGTTGATTTTTTTTTAAATTTTTATTTATGTGTGACTAACATCCTAATTTGCTTGCTTTGCTCTAACCTAATTTCCAACTCTTTTATTTTAGTTACTTCCATCCACTCCAGTAGACCTAGACCTGCTGTACGATCCATTACCATTGTACATATAAGCTTTCGTATACTGTTCGACGCATGTCACTACTCACTCTCACGTAGATTGGTTTCCGTTCGTGACACACCAGCCTTTACACTCTTCCTCTCTCGTTGATTTACACAGATTCACGGACGAGTTCAAAGTAAGGGAGGATTTAATGGGACTGGCTATCGGGGCACACGGGGCAAACATTCAGACGGCGCGCAAACTGGACGGAGTGTTGAACATCGAGCTGGAGGAAAACACGTGCACCTTCAAAATCTCCGGAGAGGTATGACTTTGCTTTTCACGATGTGGGTAGAAATGGCGTGCTAAAATTTCACCTTTCACCGTTTTGACACAGACTGAGGAAGCGGTCAAGAAGGCTCGTGCCATGCTCGAGTACAGCGAGGAGTCGCTGCAGGTCCCTCGGAATCTCGTTGGCAAAGTGATCGGCAAGAACGGGCGCATCATCCAGGAGATTGTCGATAAGAGCGGCGTCGTTCGTGTAAAGGTTTGTCAACGTTTTCGACTTTTCAGGAAATTCTTCCCCATAGTGAGAGAGAGTGTTGTGATGAATCGAAAAGTGTTGATAAAATTCGCCAATGGATGTCCGCGAAAGCTACAGCGTTTGAAATTGTGTTTTCTTGCAGATCGAAGGTGACAACGAACCGGAACCGAGCATCCCGCGGGAGGAAGGCCAAGTGCCGTTTGTGTTTGTCGGCACGGTCGAAAGTATCGCCAATGCCAAGGTACTGCTCGAGTATCACTTAGTGCATTTGAAGGTAAATCGTGCGAAATTAGCTGGAAAGCTGAAATGCTTCAATCGTGTATTCCATTATAGGAGGTCGAACAACTGCGGCAGGAAAAGCTGGAAATCGATCAGCAGCTGCGGGCGATTCAGGGTGCCACCATGGGCTCGATGCAGAACTTTTCCATGAGTCGTCGAACGGATCGGGCGTACAGTAGCGATGTGGAGGGTGGTTCTCGATCAAACCGAGGTGGCATGCGAGGCCGTGGCGGTCGGGGTGGACGTGGAGGCAATATGCGCTACACTGGTATGGACTGTCGAGATGATTGCTTGAAAGAGATGGCAATTGTAACGTTAAAACTTGATCCAATAGGTCGGCGAGACGTCGGCGACGAGGAGTACACACCACGAGGAAGTGGTGGCGGCGGAGGTGGTGGGGGTGGCGGTGATCGTGCCAACGACCAGCGAAACAATTATTCGGAAGGTCGAGGCAATAATCGTCGTGGTTACAGCGAAAAGCGAGGCACCAGTAGTGGAGGGGGCAAGCGACCAGATAGAAACAAACCTCAAGGTCAGGGTGGTCCGTCTTCTTCGTCCGGTTCGGTCGGACAGGGCGGTCCAGGTGGTGCTAGTCAGCAGCATTACCAGTCACAAACGCAACAGCAGCAGTCTGGCGGGATCGATGATCCGTGGTCCGAGTTTCTTGAGGATAACAATCGAGATAGCAATCGTGAAATGAATAGTGTTGATAGGGGTAAGTTTGCGCTTGGCATCTAGGCAAAGTGTTGTTCAATAAGCAATCGATCCTGTATCGTGCAGATAGTCACTCATCGAATGAAGGAACCCACAACCGAAGTCGCCGAAGATCGAAGAATCGGGGACACTCTAACAAGTGTAAGCTGTTTTAGGAAAGCTTTTTCTTTTGAATTGCGTAACCAACGTTTGTTTGTTTTTGCAGCTAATGGAAACGTCCAATCGTTGAGTGTGAAATCGGGTATTGCAACTGCCAATAGTACACAACAACAGCCACAGCAACCTGGTACCGCAGACCTACATGACAGCAACAGCAGCAACACGAACGTTTCCGGCAGCACTAAGTCTCAACCGAATCATCAGCACAGTACGGCTAATGCGAATAATGCTAGCAATAATAACAGTAACAGCGCTTCGCATCAACAACAGCTGCAGCAACATCAGCCACCGCCGAAGGCTCAGCGAGATCGTGACAGCGGTCCGCGAAACCGTGGTGGCCGCGGAGGTGGCGGCGGAGGTGGTAAGCATAAGCAAAATCAGCATCAGAGTATCCAGAATCAGGCAGCTGCTGGCGGCTCCCTCAATAGCAACAGTACTAATGCTGAGCACCATCACCATCAGCAGCCACCACAGCAGCAGCAACAACAACAGCAGCAGCAGCCGCACAATCCCGTTGGCGGTGGTCCAGGCAAAGAAACGCTCGTTAATGGCTCCTCATAGAACCAGCTGGCCAGAGCCCATCTGCTACTGGTGGGGGCGTGAACTAAAGATATATATAAAACACACACCTACTATTACTACTACTACTAATAATAAACACACCCACATATGAAACAATGAGAAGTTTAAAACTTACACAAACATAGAGGAAAAAACTTACTCGACTCGGCAACAACCAATTACGAATATATTGCGTGTATTCAGCAAACATGGGAAGGCAGACAGAGAGTAGATACACACACATACACCGAGAGTTTTAGGCAAAACTCGTTTATGGTAGAAGATATGTTTTTTGCTGAAAGTAGCAAACACAAAACCGTGTCGTTGTCGTCGTCTCGTAGATGTGAGAGCAAAACAATAAATTAGACACTCACACGCAGAAAGCAAGAGCAAAAACAAAATGCATAACCATTGATGAATGTAAGGGAAACAAAATGGCCGCCAATGCTTCAACGGCATCACCGCAGAGAGAAGAAAACAAGAACAAAATAATTTAAACATAAACAAGCACGTTTATTGAACTATATAGCTTGCAGTATTTTGAATAAGAACCCCTTCACACACATATTTTATCCATTTATTCTTGCTCTTAATATTCTCATCGCACGTCAGTTCGTTTTACACCCGTTCGTAAATGAGTTTTTTTTCGTCAAATTTTCACGTATAGAAATTATTTGAAAAGATTTGGTTCCAATTCGATTCGTTTTTTTTTCACTATTGCCACCGAGAAAAACAAGCCGAGCCGGTGGTGGCGAGTGAAGAAACTAGTGATTAAAAATATGTTACGTTATTTTCTTTTCGCAACAAAAAAAAAATGTCCGAAGAAGAAAGATAAAATTTCCAAAACACATACACATATACACACACGCACGACGAAATTAAAATATCAACATTTATATCCCATATGATTTATATGATTGCAGTAATGTTCAAGCATATTGTTTCCCTTAAGTAGATCGGCTTCGTTTCATAGAGAAGCGTTAACAAAGCAGTAAGCCGGAGAAAAAAATATAACGGCATGCCCATTTAGTCAAAACAATCGCATAAACTGGCTGCAAATCCACTACTTTTTCAGCTTATGTTAAAGTAAAAAAAAATGAAATGCAAATCAAATATGAGGTATAGTACTAGGTAGACAAAAAAGGAAAGGAGCGAGAGAAGAAAAAAAACGAATACACAGGTTAGACTATTTTTCTATCAGTTAAAGTGCTTGGAATTTCGTCGTTATTCTCACTCACCTCGTTGTTTTTCCTCCGTGAACGTTCAATTCTACACCTACACACCCTGTTGTACTATCCGTTTCCTTTCTTGGCCCATTGTCGCGTGGCAAGAAGCATCGTCGTCGGGCCGTGCGCGTTGGTCTAACGGATCGCGAGAGCAATCGTAGCGAAGCGCAAAGCGGAAGAACTGATGATCCTGCGGTCATTTTTCGAGCAGTGAAAAATGAATTCAGATGGAAAGATACAACACAAGGTATCCCAAGCATTATATTTTTTATTATTTTGTTCTAGTTTTACGCGCTATTTAGTCCTGTCACTGATATTTTTATTTATTATATTATAGTTTAACTATTTCTGTGAGAAAATTGTACTTTAGTTCGAAAATAACGTTCTGGTGTTGATGGATTTTTATGTTGGGAACAGAAAAGAACCGTTCAGAACAGTTGTTTTGGTCTTTTTCTCTCTAATTCTTTGTTTTATTTTCAACCGATTGCTAAAATCTATTTTCCCAACAACAATTGAGTTGGGTCCCTCATTAGCTCTGTTATTCTATCCATTGAGTCAAATTCTCCTTGTCACCCAGAAGGAGGTGTCATTAGGCGACCGTTAAAGAAGCTCATCAAATCACTCATAAGAGTGAATCTCACAGTCACCGCTCACCAAGGTGCTGATATTTAGACGAAAGGAATGAACGAATCGGACAATGGTATTATACTAACTCGATCGTTCGGAATTGTTTTTATTACAAGAGTTACGGTAACAATGACAAGCGATCTACGCTTACTCTCACGTGACCTCTTCAACCTTTTTCACGTAAGGTGAGATGGTCAAAACTAGCTCGTGGGATGAGATTTACGCTGAAGTGAATTTTTTCAGATGTGAAGACCACGGCTTCCACAAATGTTAATGGCTGAATAGACTTTTGTGCTAAGAAACAGTTATTTCTATCAAGTTTTTATTTGAAATTTGATTCGTTATACCTATTTTTCCGTGAATTCTTCGAATCAAATTCGTTCTAAGGGATGGAAAAATCGTAGGTATTTTCTTTTATCGAGCGCAATCGAAATTGAGGATATAGTTTTATAATTTGTTCGAAACTTTTTGGGTTGGCATGCAAGTATTTCGTATACTAATGGCATACTTCCAGGCGTATTGCAGTTAACACATTTCTTCAAAGCAACTAGTTGAAATCGACTCGATAAGTATAACGATAAATATAAAATATAACCGCATATAACAAAATTCAATCTTTTGTTGTTGTATATTTATATTTACGATTTTATTTAAAAAAATTATCAAATAATAATTTTAGATATTTCGAAAGGCGATCATGTAATTCTCCACCACCTAAAAAGCATTATTTTGCTACATAGCGTTCACGGTCTAAGGCTGATTTCTCCCAACATCAAACTCAATCATCGAATAATTAAGCAAATAAGGCTTCTTGTTTTCGTACTTTTCATTTTATCACACAGGGGCTTATTACGGGAGTCACTTCACGGTGAGAACGAAGTGAAAAAATCTCACGGTGAAAAAAGACGCGTGCAAATCAAATGGGAATCACTTTCACCGTGCCTATTACGGTTGTCACTTCACCGTGAAGTGATTCCCGTGATAAGCCTCACTGAATTTACTGCAACGTGGACGTTTTTCTTCACCCAGAATACGGCTGAAACGATTTTACCCCGCAAGTAAAATCCTGACAAAATGTGTCACTCTCATCAAGCAGCGTTTACTATGTCCCCGTAATCGAATCGAACCTTAAGCTGAACAAAAGCTTAAATAAAATCATGATCCTCTTTGATATAAACAGAAACACATGCCGATAAACATTTGCCCGGGAGAGAAGAAATCCCACACATAAATCGAGGCAAATTTGCGAAAAGCATACTAATATTGAGTGTTCGTTTATTTTGAATTTTGAGAATGGAACAGATATAACGCATATGCACTATCAAACAAGACAAAACAAGAACAAAAAAAAATAGATGAAACCAATTGCTATTCGAAAAGCTGACAAGTAAAAGATGAAAATAAAAAGTAAAAATGTTACAACAAAAAATACGCATTTTTAAATGTAAAATTGTAGTTATGTATTAGTAATGAAATAAATAATAAGTTAAAAAGTAACCTATAGCAAGAACAACTAGTATCGCCCGTCACTGCGCGCTGATTGTAATTTAAACAAAGAACCTCTTTTTGATATATGGGCATAACAGCAAGAAAAAAAACCCTCAAAAATAAAAAAAAACTTCTCACAAGTATCGTAACACAAACAGTCACCCCGTTCCCTCCTTAAAATTCGTGTATTTCGCGTACATCTCACATTTTTTTCTCGATATGAAAAACATCATCCCCACAGACACCCCAAAAACACCTTCCTCCCAACCCACCACGCCACCGAACACTCACTCACATAGACACACGCACATCCAGTCACACGTACACTTAATGCGCTCTCGATTATGGAATTTATAACGACTCAATGTTAAGCAAACACAGGAACGAGTAAAAAAAAAAAGAAAAAAAATAGCGAAACAAGTGAGAACAAAAATAAAACACAAAACATATGGAGAAGAAGAGTCAAATAAATAAATATTGCCTTCAAATATTATAAGCAATGTTTGGAACATGTCACGGAAAGAAAGGCTTCCTTGTTTTAATTTCTTTCAATATGACCTCTATACAGTGTATTATGGGGCCAATTACAGAAGACGAGGCGAGTGACGAGTTTCTCGCCTGACCAACTTTGGTGTTACAGATAGCTAATCGGCTGGATTCTTGACGAGTAGTTCTCTGCGGATCTGCTTGACTCAGTTGTCACCAGCCAAGTTTCACTCGCGTTGATTAACCATAGGCTGACCAGATTTTGTCGGGATAAAAACGGGGCAAATGGGCTCAAAAAACGAGACACATGATAAAATTGATTTTAGAAAGTTTTTCCCAACAAAAGTATACAAACAATTATTCATTGCTTTGATGAACTTGCCTGATACTAGAAAGTGTGATTTTTTGCAATGAGTTCCTGAAATTCGTCACATGAATTCAATCACGACTTTTTCATCAATTCACGATAGGCTATGTCCTTCCAATGGTGCGGTACTGCCAGAAAAGCGCAAAACGTACTCAGTAATATTGGAAAATCCTGGCTGCTTGAAAACTTATTTTCCATTTAGGGAAATTTCAATGCAAAGCTCTTTTAAGATGTAGTTTTTGTAGTAGAATTAAATGGAAACATAACCTATTCTCAATATTCTTTTTAAGATTTTTTCAAGGAGTATCCGAAAACGGTGCAAAATGGCAAAAAGACGGGACGGTTAAAAACAGTCAAAAAAACGGTACTGTCCCGTTCAAAACGGTACGTCTGGTCAGCCTAATTAACCATAATGTAACTCAAATAAGAGGAGTAGATAGTTAACGTGGTGCTGTGGTGAATTATATTTGCTCCGTGCATCCTTTGGAGTCCAAAGCAGGCACGATTTCTCTGCTGGTATCTTCGACGGTTACTTCGTCTTTGATACATTTACTGATCCAATTCGCTTGGCTTCGGCCTTCAGTCCGATGTACGCAGAAATTATCTATGCTAAGGTTCGAGCCATAATGTCAATGTCATCGGCAAACCTAAAACATTAAACGGATCTACCTAAAAAGAGGTAACACAAATCGTGTTAGAGAAGGATGTGAAAGTTCTGGTACTCAGCCTAGAAATGAATTTTCTAGCGAATGATCCAATTCGCTTGGCTTCGGCCTTCAGTCCGATGTACGCAGAAATTATCTATGCTAAGGTTCGAGCCATAATGTCAATGTCATCGGCAAACCTAAAACATTAAACGGATTTACCTAAAAAGAGGTAACACAAATCGTGTTAGAGAAGGATGTGAAAGTTCTGGTACTCAGCCTAGAAATGAATTTTCAGCCTAAAAAGCTGGACGAGATTACCGAAGGGTGCGACGTTGCACAAACCTTCGAGAAGCAGTGCGGATTGGTTGTGGTTACCGCGGCAATTCACTTTCGTAAGGATCCGGCTGGTACCAAGGTAGCCACCCTAAGCCTCCCGTCGGCCTGAGGGTTGGCTGATCGATATGTCCCCTGGGCATCCTCCAGCAACCTAACATTTGCAAGCCACTTGACGGATCTTAGGTGAAGATAATGAGCGGGCTCCAGATGTTGAGGTCAATTGCGCATACTCGAAACAGCAGTCCTGGACAAGCATTGGGGGTTGTCTAGAATGCAAAATAAAAGTTAGTGAACGAGCCTGTTTTGATACACCAACTGGTGCCAACACGAATTCATGGAGTGACGCCCGGAGAATTTTAATGGCAAAGACCGCAAGTGTGCCAGCGCCCACAACGTTATTACCAGCTATGTTGAAGCGAATCATTTGGGGATTTTTCCCACGCTACGAGCCAAGTCGTGAGTGACGACAGCCGTGCAGAGGGCGGGAGGCGGCTAGGGTGAAAACTGAAGAACGCATTGAGATTGCTAACTTCCCAAAGGTGAGTAAGGCACCGTGGCCGGACGAAATCCCGAACCGGACCATTAGTATGGTTATAAAAGTGACTCCCGGGTTGTTCAGGGCGGTCCTGATTCTTTCAGCAGTAAGATCAGCCTTATCCATTTATCCAAGAGACAGTCATCTGAACATTTCTGCATAACCGTTTTTTTTTTTAAATCCAGGTAGAGCAGCGGTTCTCAACCTGGGGTACGCGTACCCCTGGGGGTACTCGAAGGCCTTCGGGGGGTACGCGAAAGGAAAATCAGTTATGGCGGAAAAAGCCATTTTTCTCTGAAATACTTTATTTGTTTTTCAATCTTGCTCTTGAAACATATCTGTAGCAATCAAACAAACCAAAGTTCAATTTGAAACCTAAATAAGACTACCACAACATGATCTACCACTACTCTATCCGACTCTGCGAAAACATTCCAAGCCGGGGGGTACAATCGATATGAAAAATATCGTCAAGGGGTACGCGAACAAAAAAAGGTTGAGAACCGCTGAGGTAGAGGGAAAATTTTCTGTCAAACACCAACCTCAGGTAGTGTGGGGTTTGACCCACTAAAAACCTTCCAGTCTCCAGCTCATAATACTCCCCGAGACGACCGCTAGGTATTGGTTCAGGGAGCGGCTTTTATGGTCTGTGCAACCTCCTGGCTCTCTCAAGTCTCCTAGCTAATTAGCTAACTAACCTGGAGACTGTCAGATAGCTATCACTAGCTGCTTTGCAACTCTAGGACTATTTGAGAGGCGGCTGCAAAAACCGTCTTCCAGATGTTCGGGTCTTCCTCCGTCACATCCTCCGAACTTCGTTATTCGGAGTAGAGTCTGCCCCCCTCACTACCATCATGTCGCTCCGCGCACACGCGTGACAAGGACATACAAAGAACACATGTTCAGTAGTCTCATGAGGGTTCATGAGGGACCGCTGAGCTATTTGACCTCATTCGAGATAGTGCTCCAATGGCCGTTGAAGCACTCTTGCAGGCATATTTGACGTGACTCTTAAGTATGAGCTTATCGCCAACTGTAACCCCCAAGAGTTTCAAAGATCGCTTCGAGGTAATAGTGCAGCTTCCGACTCGAACAACGCGTGTTGCTCTGATTTGCGGTTATTCACAATTGTGACCTCCGTCTTAAGGTGCGTTCACTCCAGTTTTCTGGAGTTCCTCCATTCTTCGACCTTGCATATACAGTACGCGGCCGTCAACTCGACTTCTGCGATCGACTTGCCATAGACCTCTAGCGTTATGTCGTCGGTGAAGCCGGCGATCAAAACTCCTGCAGAGAACTTGAGTTTCAACACTACGTCATACATAAAATTCCACAACACCGGGCCCAGGATAGAACCTTGCGCTACTTGGACGCTTTTCTAACCCTTCTCCGTGTTGTTTAACAAGTACTCGATTCTCGAGGTAATTTTCCAGAATTTCGTACAGCGAGTCCGGTACATGAATGCTCCTGAGTGCAAGCGCCATGGAGTCCCATCTGGCGCTATTGAACGCATTCTTCATGTCGAAAGTGATGATTGCGCAACAGTATATGCGCCTTTACTTGCGCTGGAGCGCAACCACCGCCGTCTGGGAACGGAGAGGATAGCATCCAGCGCGGACCTGCCCTTCCGGGAACCGACCGTTTACACCCTCCGTGTACCTCACCAGGCTGTTGAGGATAATCCTCTTAAGCACCTTGCCTACAGTGTCCAGCAGACAGATAGGCCTGTATGCCGATGGGTCCCCTGGCGGTTTCTCAGCCTTCGCTAATAAGACCAATCTCTGCCACCCTCGCCTCTCCGGGAAGAAGCGGTCATCCAGGCATCCATCCATTGCATGACAGCCCTAAACAGCCTGGGAGCCGTTTTTATCGCCAGATTGACTGCCAGGTTGAGGATCCCATCCGGTCCTGGTGCCTTTGTTACCTGTAGGGATTTGGTCACCACGATAAGTTCCTCATTCGTAATCCGTACCTCTTCCTAGATCTCGATACGGCAGTCGTCGCTCACGGTTTGGATATTCGGCAGGTTGACCAACCATCCCTGGTCTGTGTGTGAGATATTAGAACATCGGACGTGAGACTCGACTACCTAAGGCCAAGAACTGGGCTCGTGGCGCATAGCCTATCAAAGCAGGCCCGCTTGCTTGCCCTAATCGCACTCTTTAGCGCCGATCGTGCACAACCTAATGCTGCGCGGTGCTCACTCCTCTGTTCGTCTGTTCGCGTACGCTCTACGTCCAGACGGCCGCCATACTAGACTTTTTGGCGACCTAGTTACCGTTTCCGGGAGGGATGCGGTAGGGATCCGATACAATGGCGATGCAAGACAGTGACATATTGACTGCTTGGTATATCAGCTGGTGAGCCGCGTAGCAGTGATTCAGACTCAGCTGCGTTACCCATACGCCCGTGGTTTCGCAGCCCGTTTGCCGGGTAGGAACCTGGGGCCTCCCATGAATTGATCGACGTCCCATTTTTGGAACATACTATGCACTTGGGGACTCCCCGCAATCCTTCGCTTCATGGCCTTCACCACCGCAATACCCGCATAGTGCATAACTCCAATACTTATGTCCTCCCTCAAAGCACCTGAAGCAAACGTCTGTTGCTGGAGTATACCCAGAGGGCATACTGACCAGCCGACTTTTAGCTTGCCTGTTTTTAGTGCCACACGGAAAACGCAAAGTACCCAAATTCATGTCGATTTCACTCAACGTAGTCGTTCGGTGCAGGAAGCCAATTCTGAGTAATTGTAGATTAATTTAATAGTAGGTGTATAGCACTAAGTGTTATAATACGTCAAAAATGCTCAACGTTGAGTTCACACTTTTATACTTTATCTTGGGTAGTTTCATTCGATTGAATTAATATTATTTAAAAATAGAAAATAATTGAAAAAGAATCTATAAAATCTATCTTAATATTTATTCAAGTACCGTCCAATTTGGGATCACTGGCTACATCAATTTTCCCCATTAGCTCCATCCTCACAATTCGTTGTTAATCTTGTGAATCTTGTTTTTAATTGACGGCTATTATTAACAAATAGATGCACATAAACCTCTCGTCACTCAAAATCACCAACTCAGTGCCAAAACTACCAATATTCATCAATTTTTGCCACTTTCGTGCAATTTCATCACTCGGGTTTTCAATTTTTAACCAGTTTGATTTTTCATCCAATGTTGGGTTCAAACTACTCAGCGTTGGTTTTTATCAAAACACCTCCATTGAGTGAGAGCATGCTTAAAATCTATTAAGTTGAAATAACTTAGCGTTCGCATTGCAAAATTACCCAACACGTAAGTTGTATAGACACTATATATATATATATATATATATATATATATATATATATATATATATATATATATATATATATATATATATATATATATATATATATATATATATATTATATAATATATATATATATATATATATATATTTATGTATATATATATATATATATATATATATATATATATATATATATATATATATATATATATATATATATATATATATATATATATATATATATATATATATATATACATATATATATATATATATATATATATATATATATACATATATATATATATATATATATATATATATATATATATATATATATATATATATTTTTTTTTTTTTTTTTTTTTTGTTTCAGGTGGAGGGGAAATTTGCATCCAAACCCCTGAGGTGACCAACCTCAGGGAGTGTGGGGTTGGTTTGAATCAGTGACCGGACCCACTAAAACCCCTCCAGTCTCCAGCCCATAATACTCCCCGGGACCACCGCTAGGTATTGCTTCGGGGAGCGGCTTTTGTGCTCTGTGCACCCTCTTGGTTCTATAGATCTCTTTGCTAACTTAGCTAACTAACCTGGAGACTGGCCGTTAGCTAACACTGGCGTGTCGGTGGTCAACCTGTCGCCTGTTTTGCAATTCTAAAACTATTTGAGAGGCGGCTGTACAAACCGCCCTCCAAATGTTTGGGTCTTTACACATCCTCCGAACTAGGTTGTCCGGAGTGGTGTCTGGCCCGCTCACTACCATCATGTCGCTCCGCGCATGCACAAAACGAGGGCACACGAAGAAGACATGCTCAGCAGTTTCTTCCGCATCCGCGCACTCGGGACACATGGGGGACCCCGCATGCCCGAATCTGTGTAAATACTGCCTGAAGCAACCATGACCTGACAGAATCTGTGTCAAGTGGAAGTTAACTTCTCCATGGCGCCTCCCGACCCATCCGGATACGTCCGGAATAAGTCGATGCGTCCATCTACCCTTTGCGGAATTGGACCATTCCTGCTGCCATCTGATCATCGAGAATGACCTTCTGGTGCCTCGTATACCCCTTGTGTCACGTTGATCGAAGCATTCTACGTCCTTCTTAATGGCTATGCTGATAGGCATCATGCCGGAAAGGACGCAAATTGCGTCGTATGACACTGTACGGTACGCGCTCACAACCCTCAGGCACATGAGCCTGTAGGTACTTTCCAGTTTTCGACGATGACTGTTGGTACCTAACGCTTTGGACCACGCTGGCCCACCATACCTAAGTATGGACGAAACCACGCTGGCAAGAAGTTTACGCTTGCTGCCATATACCGCTGAGCTATTGGACATCATTCGAGATAGTCCTGCAGCGGCCGTTGAAGCCCTCTTACAGGCATAGTCGACGTGACTCTTAAATGTGAGCTTATCGTCAACCATAACCCCCAAGAGCTTCAAGGAACGCCTTGAGGTAATGGTGCAGTCACCGACTCTGACCACCGCCTGTTGCTCTAATTTGCGGTTGTTCACAACCGTAACCTCCGTTTTATGGTGCGCTAACTCCAGTTTCCTAGAGTGCATCCAGTCTTCGACCTTGCGTATGCAGTGCGCGGCCGTCAACTCGACCTCTTCGATCGACTCGCCGTAGACCTCTAGCGTGATGTCGTCTGCGAAACCGACGATCACAACCCCTACAGGGAACTTTAGTTTCAACACCCCGTCATACATGACATTCCACAACACCGGGCCCAGGATGGAACCTTGCGGTACCCCTGCGGTGATTGGGACGCACTTCTGACCCTCCTCCGTGTTGTAAACTAGTACCCGATTCTGGAAATAATTTTCCAAAATCTTGTACAACGACACCGGTACGTGGATGCTCCTAAGCGCGAGCGCTATGGAGTCCCAACTGGCGCTATTGAATGCATTCTTCACGTCAAGCGTGACGATTGCGCAATAGCGAATGCCCCAACTCTTACGCTGGAGTGCTACCTCTGCCGTCTTGGTGACAGAGAGAATAGCATCCAGCGTGGATCTACCTTTCCGGAAGCCGAACTGGTTACTTGCCAGACCGTTTACACCCTCTGTGTACTTCACCAGTCTGTTGAGGATAATCCTCTCAAGCACCTTGCCCGTAGTGTCCAGCAGACAGATAGGTCTGTATGCCGATGGGTCCCCTGGCGGTTTCCCAGCCTTCGGCAACAGCACCAATCTCTGTCGCTTCCACCTGTCCGGAAAGAGGCAGTCATCCAGGCACTTCTGCATGACTGCTCGAAATAGATCGGGGGCCACTTTCATGGCCGTCCTGATGGCCAAGTTCGGGATTCCATCCGGTCCCGGTGCCTTGCTCACCTTTAGGGAGTTGGCGATCACGATGAGTTCCTCATTCGTAACCCTTACCTCCTCCACAACCTCTGCACGGCTGCCGTCTCTCACGGATTGGATGCCCGGCAGGTTGGCCGACCATCCCTGGTCTGTGTCTGAGATACTGGAACGTCGGACGTGAGACTCAGCAACCGGAGGCCAAGGATTTGGCTCGTGTCGTGGAAAGAGTCCCTCGATGATACGCTCCAGCATCGCTGGTGATCGCTCTGCAGGCGCCAACACGCCTTTGGTCTTCGCCATTACGACTCTGTAGGCGTTGCCCCACGGATTCGTATTGGCACTCGCGCATAGCCTATCGAAGCAGGCCCTTTTGCTCGCCTTTATCGCACTTTTAAGCGCCGATCTTGCAGATCCGAATACTACACGGCGCTCTACCCTCTGTGCATCGGTACGTGCACGTTGCAACATCCGTCTTGCACGGAGGCACGCGCTACGGAGGTCCGCTATCGCGTCGGTCCACCAGTATACCGGTGACTTACCATTCCTAGGTTGGCGGGTCCTCGGCATGGTGGCGTCGCACGCCCGCGATAATGTGGCAACTAATTGGTCAGCACTCGGGCGGAGCCAACTGCCCCCCTCGCGCTCTCTTCTCATTGCTTCTGCAAATACCTCGGCATCGAAATGCGATGTCTTCCACCCGCGGACGGTCGGAGTATTGGCTCTACCCGTCGCCTGCCGCCTCACGTTCTGGACTACGCTATAGCAGAGCGACTGGTGGTCACTATAGGTGTAGCCATCGTCTACCCTCCAGTTCACGATCAGTCCTGGGCTGGAGAACGTCACGTCGATGATCGACTCCGCACCATTTCTGCTGAATGTACACTTGGTTCCAACGTTGGCCAGATCTAGGTTGAGCTTTGCCAAAGCTTCCAACAAGATCTGACCCCTCTGGTTCGTGCGGCGGCTTCCCCACTCAACAGCCCAAGCGTTGAAGTCGCCCGCCACTACTAAGGGTGTTAGTCCCGTCAGCTCCATAGATAACAAATCGACCATCTGGGTGAACCTTTCGATAGACCAACGCGGCGGAGCATAACAACTGCAGTAGAACACTCCGTCCACCTTGGCAACCGCGTATCCTTCATTTGAGGTTGACACAACCTCCTGAACCGGGAACTTGCTGGTCGTGCATATGGCCGCCGTACTGGACTTATCTGCAACCCAATTACCGTTTCCGGGAGGAATGCAGTAGGGGTCCGATACGATTGCGATGTCCGACCGCGACTCAGACGCTGCTTGGTATAGCAGCTGCTGTGCCGCATAGCAATGGTTCAGGTTCAATTGTGTCACCCTCACGCCCGTGGTTTCGTGGCCGCCTTACCGGCTGGGCACCGTGGGCCTCCCATAAAGTGCTTGGCGTCCCGTTTTCCAGTACATACCAAGCACTTGGGAGGCTCCCCGCAGTCTTTAGCTTTATGGCCAGCACCACCACAACGCCTACATAACTGGCTCCTATCGGGCCCCTTGCAGGTCCAGGACTTGTGTCCTCCCTCGAAACACCTGAAGCAAACGTCCGGCTGCTGGAGTATGCTCAGGGGACATACTGACCAGCCAACCTTAAGTTTGGCTGTCTTCAGGGCCAGAGTTGCATCGGCCGATGCAAGCCGGAAAGTGGCCACCTGGGTCCCCGCTGGACCCTTTCGGAGGCGAATTACCTCAGTGGCTACTTCCACTCCGCACTTCTCCTTGAGGGCCTGTGCAATATCGCACCTCTCGGTGATTTCATCCAGGTTTTTGAGCTGGAGAGTCACCTCTGAGGTGAGTGCCCGAAATTGCACATCTTTCCCGAGGACCTGCTCGGCTACCGTCTTGTAGGCAGCGCCCTTGTTTTTAGCATCCTTACTATATATATATATATATATATATATATATATATATATATATATATATATATATATATATATATATATATATATATATATATATATATATATATATATATATATATATATATATATATATATATATATATATATATATATATATATATATATATATATATATATATATATATATATATATATATATATATGTATGTATGTGTCCACTCCGCAATTCTCTTTGAGGGCTTGGGCACCTGCACCTTTCTGCCAACGACCTGCTCGGCGCTCTTTGTTCTTTGCATCTATTGGAGCTTAAGAATCATCCCGCCAGTGCGGGATCAACGGATGGTCCGCGCTGCATGACCACCTTGAACAACCAATTTGTCGATGACCCCCCGTTAAGCATACAAACGCGAGGCTTACGGACATGAGGCATACGGACGCGAGGCCGGATACGGTATTATATGATTATCGTAGTGGAGCTATCGCTTATCGCTATAGAGTTCCATCTGGCGCTATTGAATTGAGCATAAACAGATGCCCCTTACGCTAGAGTGATACCTTCGCTATTTTGATGACAGAGAGAATAGCATCTACTGCGGACCCACCCTTCCGGAACCCAGAATGATTGAGAATCATCCTTTCTCTTTCACCTTGCCTGTTGTGTCTAGTAGACATATGGGAAAGCGGGACGCAGTTCAAACTTGGCGCTTTGGTGGACGAACGTAAGGTGGCGAATTATTTCTGAAGATGGCTGAAAGCGAAAAAGTAGACCGAAACGTAAAGA
Source organism: Wyeomyia smithii (assembly GCF_029784165.1). Lineage (NCBI taxonomy): Eukaryota > Metazoa > Arthropoda > Insecta > Diptera > Culicidae > Wyeomyia > Wyeomyia smithii. The sequence continues at coordinate 18,624 of NW_026599164.1, forward strand.
AATAAGTTGAAAATATTTTCTAGAATTGCCGAAAAAGTCTAATGAAACTCGCAAACGGCGATCAAGAAAGCTCAAACGGGACACGAGGCATATTATATTTGTTCAAAAAACATTTTTTTTTGTTCCGTTTCAATAATCTTTCGTTTGGTGGTAGTATACAATTACTACATCTTGCATATGAAGTAGAGGCCAACGCACGTCAGATTGATCCTCACTACACTTCTTCAACACTACTTTAGCCACCTGTCTTTCTTTGAATCCATTCGCTCTATGAAATAATGACTCAATGTTTAGTGGTCGAATTTTCATTTTCGTAAAAATTAACAAAATGTCCTTGTGAGTACCATTTTTTGAAAAACAGTTTGAAACGAGAATCGTTGTTTTAGCTGCTCGATTCGCACCATCAAGCGGCTGAAGAGCAAAAAATCCGCTGGTAAAGATGGTGTTGGAATGGAGCTTATCAAGATGGGCTAGGATAAGTTGGCCGAGTGCCTGCATCGACTGATCGATTTGGGATACTGAACAGCCTAAGGAGAAGTGAGAGGATGGGGTTATATGCCTTATCTACAAAAAAGACGACAAACTGGACACTGAGAACTATTGTGCGAACATCATCCATGCCACCCCAAAGCCTTTTCCTAAGTTCTCTTCCACTAGTTAATTGACTCGTGGGAAGTTATCAAGCTGGCCTCGTAGAAAACCGGCGACGACGACTTAGATCTTCCTTTTGTGGCAGATTCTCCAAAAATGTGGGACATGATTCTCAACCGATCCAGTCAATTTATCTGCTTTGACGATGACGTAGACATTGTGGGCAGAACATTAGAGGCAGTGACGGATCAGTACACCGAACAGCGAATCAGAGAAGGTTGGATTGAAGTTTACTTGCTTACTTTACTTTAACGACGACAGACCGGTTATCGATCCAATGCCGAATCCAGAATACGTCGCCATGTCACTCGGTCTTGGGCTGCTATCCTGCAATCTCCCCTAACACCTATTTCGCGGGTATCCTCGTCGACAGCACACATCCAACGAGTGCGGGGCCTACCTCTAAGTCGACGGCCTCCATCGGGATTTCTGCTATATATAGTCTTCACTGGTCGTTATTACTGCATTCTAGCTACATGCCCAGCCCACTGCAACCTGCCGTGTTTTATCCGTTTAATTTTATCCTAAGATTTGTACACCTGGTACACTTCATGGTTCATGTGTCTGTGCCAAACATCATTTTCTGGTTTGCCGCCAAGGATTGAACGCAAAACCCTACGCTCAAAAACACCAAGAGCCCATCGATCAGCCTTTTTCAACGTCCATGCTTCATGGCCGTAGAGGGCCACGGGAAGAATTAGTATTTTGTAGAGTGCAAGTTTAGTACGGGTTTGCATTAGATCCGTAGAAGGCTCTGTTTGCAGCTGCTATCCGCCTTTTTATCTCACGGCTAAACTCGTTGTCACATATCACTAATGTACCCAGGTAAATAAATTAGTCGACTACTACAGAAGTTTTCCCATCTAACACCACTTCAGTACCAACATCCGTCGGACTACCACGCTCTCTACCGGATCCCATGTATTTCGTTTTGGCAAAGTTAATGATGAGCTTTATTCTCGCAGCTTCCCTCCTGAGAGGTCCGAAGGCCTCTTCCACTGCTCTACGGTTGATACCAATGTTGTCGATATTCTCCGCAAAATCTAGAAGCATGTGAGATTCCGTAATGATGGTGCCGCTTCTTTGCATGCCGACTCTCCGTATAGCACCCTACGATGCGATGTTGAACAATAAATTTGACAGCCCGTCTCCCTGCTTTAACGTTAGATAACGTCACGAAGGAGTCCGATATGTCACCGGCTATCCTGACGCATGATGTAGAGCCTTGAAGGCACGTATCAGTCTAATAAGTTTTGTTGGGAAACCATGTTCAATAAACAGATGATGCGTCTGCAGGTTGAATTCTCGAAATTTATCGAGGATCTGTCGCAGGGTGAACATTTGGTCCGTAGTGGAGCGTCCCCCTCGAAAACCACATTGATAATCGCCAACAAAGGTCTCCAACAACGGCCTCAGTCTATGGAACAGAATACGGGAGAGAATTTTGTAAACGGTGTTGAGAAGGGTTATGCCCCGATAATTACTACAGTCCAGGCGGTGGCCTTTCTTGTAGATCGGACACATGAGACCCTCCAACCAGTCCGAGGGCAATTGTTCATCGGACCACACTCTTAGCATGATCCGGTGTAAAGCACGTTACAGCCGATCGCTCCCGACTTTAAAAAGTTCGGCTGGAATGACGTCCTCACCAGCTGCCTTGCAGTTCCTCAGCTCTTTCACTGCTTTCTTAACCTCGTCCATGGATGGTGGGTCCACAACTTTGCCATCATCCTCAATCACCATTCTGCTCCTTTCGACTACGCTGTTTTCTTCAACATTCAACAGCACACGTAAGTGTTTCTTCCAACGCCTGGCCATCTTTGTTTTACCGGTAATCAAGTTTCCCTCCCTATCGTTACACATGACAGAGGCTGACACGTTTCGGTTCCTGATCCCATTTATCTTCTTGTAGAAGCTTCTCGCATCGTGCCCAGAGAAGCAACTTTCCGCCTCCGCAAGAATCCGTCTCCAATGCTGTCGTTTCTTTCGGCGATGGAGTCTTTTTTTAGCCTCTTTAGCTTCCCGGTATCTTCCTTCTGTGGTGCTGAATGTACTGAGGATATGCCTCCACTGTTCATTCAGGTTACCTCCAACTTGATCCTCGTTCCGTTCATTAACCTTCTGCAGGTACTCTGTAGCAACTTCTCCAGTCGATAACCGCTGGACGTTCAACCGTATCCTTCTTGTCGTCCTGGATTTTAACACGTTGGACAGCCGGGCGCGAATCTTGGATAATGATACGAGTCAACGTTTGGTCCTCTAAACGACCTCACGTCTGTAATGTCTGGAAAGTACCGACCATCAATCAGAACATGGTCGATCTGAGAGCAGGCCTCTCCAGATGTACTTACGTATATTCTGGTGTATAAAATAAGTGCTACAGATAGCCATACCTCTGGCTGCAGCGAAATTGACAAGCCTCAGGTCGTTGTCGTTCATAGTAGAGTGGAGGCTTTCTCTGCCACTCACGGGGCGGAAGTAGTTCTCCTGCCCGACCAGCGCATTTGCATCCCCGATGACGATTTTGATGTCATGTTCTAGGCACTCATTATATGTTTTTTCCAGGAGCTCATAGAACTCCTCTTTTTCTTCATCGGGTTTATTGTTGATGGGTGCGTACACATTTATCAGGCTGTAGTTGAAAAATTTGCCCTAATTTTCTCAACACGCATATACGGTCACTGATTGGCCTCCATCTAATGACACGCTTCATCTGTTTCCCTATGAGCACGAAACCGACTCCCCTTTCTGTTTTCACGCCGCCACTGTAGTAGATGTGGTACTTAAATGAAGTGCCCGCAATAGAAACTACTGCCCGGAATTCGCGTTCTCCCGTTTCCGGTCACCTCACCTCCTGTATGGCAGCAACCTCCACATTCATCTTCTGCAGCTCTCGAGCCAGGATACCTGCACGTGTCGGTTTGAGTAGAGTCCATCCATTCCAAGTACCGAGTTTCCAATAATCGTTGTCCCTTTTCGTTCCCCTAGGACCAGGGTGATTATTCCGTTCCGTATTCATATCAGGATTGTTCGTAGTATTTTACCTTCGGAATGCTGCCTTACTAGGGCTGCGAAACCTAGTCTCGCGACGGGGCTGCCGTCTTAGATATAGCTGGAGAGGCACCGCGTTTCGTTGTTCAGCCGCCCGCTCCGGGTCAGACACTGCTGTACGCCGCCCCTAACCTGGGGATACAGCTGCGTACGATTCCCCTTTTTCAGTCAGCATACGACCATAGTTTTCACGGGGGGTTGGTTACCCGATATCCGCTGAAGTTACTCGTATCCCGGTCGGCACCTCGTGGCGGTTGGGATAGGAAATGCTGGACAGAGGTAAATGATCACAATAGGGTCTCAAGTGACACGTGCCCAGCCATTTACCAACCTGTGCTGAAGTTTAATACGTCCCAAACGAAGTACATGCTGGCTGGCGAAGCAGAGCACGGCAGGGTTCGGGTAGGCAGTTATGTGACGATCGACGCGATGAGCTCGCGGTAAAAAAAGAAGAGCCCTGGTGCTACATTCCGATTCGGAACTCGACCTTCTGTTTCATTTATCGTACCTCGAGACCATCTGGGAGATAATGAGCTCGAGGTAGTCGACTTGAACTCGTCTGTTACTGGTAACTTCGGACAACGATACCAGCCGTGAGATCCGGATGTGTGTTATCTACGGAAATCGTGCTTACTGTGGGCTTCACAAGCATCTGAGATCGAACAGGCTTGCTCAAAATATATCCTGTACAGAACGCCTATAAGACGGGTTATTCTCTACGGGCACGAGACGTGGACACTGCTCGGACTTGCGGACTTGCGATCACTTGGAGTTTTCATACGACGGGTGCTAAGAACCATCTTCGGTTGCGTGCAGAAGGAAGGTGTGGGGTGGCGGAGGATTATCCACGAGCGCGAGCGACTCACTGGCGAACCCAGTACCTCATACTCTGATGATACTCTGGGCAGAACATGGTGAACGAATGCAGGACCACCTAGCAAAACTGGTGTGCTGCGAACAAGGTGGTTAGACTAAGTGAAGCAAGACCTGGCAAGCATTGGCCCAATGGATTGGGGAAACATGTCCGAGTTTATTGGAGTTGGAGTTTATTTCGTTCATCAGGCTTTATCTTAAAGATGTTCCGCCAAATAGAAAAAATAAGATAGCATCCTCGCACCTTTATGGAACGTGAAGAATAAAAGGCATGGAAATATAGAGTAGGGATCATATTTTAAGCAGCTTTAGGAGCCGCCTGTTATTGAAACGAAATACTTGAAATCTGTGAGGTGAAATACAAACAAGAGTATATCGATTTGTTCTCTATCTTTTTCTTTGTTAGCACTTATTTTCAGATTCTAAAACCGATTTAGCAAACTTTAACAATGATCAATTAAAGTTCCCTATCGAGGGACGCTATTCCAATCGCACCGAACCTTTTAAGCAGTTTGCATCTGTTTTGCAGGGGATTTATTTCAGCTCCCAAATAGCGCCTGAATAGCTGCAACATATTCCGTTTGATGTTTTTTCAAAGTTTTTTCCGTGTAGAACGGAATTTTATGCATTCGTAAGACAGCTAGTCAATCAGAGTTTTCGTTCCCATCATTTATTTCGACTGATTAGAATAGGCGCCGCTGCTTAAGCCGTTCCTTATCCTATGTCGAATACCAAGAGTCTGCTCGCTGGAGCAATCGAACCTGTTAAAGTCATGTGTATTTGTACTCAAGGGTGACATCGGATAACAACCACTGCTACTACAGACTTCGATGATAAATTACCATCACCCCTGTACTATGTGAACAGGTGGTTCTATACGGGCTTGAGACGTAAACACAGTGGGAACTTGTGAATGGTTTGTGCTTAGGATCATCAATAGATGATGTTCGCGTAAAGCCTGGTCGGTACACGATGAAAGTGTACTAGGTGGACATAACCGGTGGAGCATGATCTCGGTATTAATTGAATTCAATGGTTGTTGAATTCTGACTTTCATTTCAGTGCAAACCTATCAAACCATCTTACAAATGCTAGTAGCATCAGCTAAGTATGATTGTCCAAAACAAACAAGTACATATACCGTTTCAAAGGATAGAGAAAGAAAAAATCTGTAATAAAAAAATTAAAACTAAATCAAAGAAAACAAAAATCATCTCAGTCTCCGCTCCTCCGCTTTGCGGCTACACTTCCTCACCAACAGTAGCATTCCACCAAACCGCCCACGGAATGCACCACAGTGCACAGGATTGACACCGTTCGAACCAGTACCGTGCGGCGGTCGGTGCTGTGATTGTACTTTTCCAACAATAGAATTTAATTCATTTATCGATTAAAGCCACATCTCCGCGTGGGGGAATCGCGTTGGATATAGAATTCGCTATCCTCTGGATACCAGGAACCAGGACAGGATCGACTTGCGCAGCGGCGGAAGAAAATAAATATTTTTCAATCAGTTTCGCCGTCGACAACTTGACGCCCGCTGTTCGGAGTATTCTTCAACAGAATCGAATGGATAAGGACCGAGAACCAGCGCAAGGCGCTTGAATCACTAGGGTGGTTCCGCCTTGCACGCAAGCCGTCACCAAAGTATTTCCATTAAACATTTCTCGGTTTCCCAGTTTTATTCAGACTGTTATTGTTGAAATCAAGAGATAACATTCGTTTCCCTTTCCGAGCCAGCCTTCGGATTTATCTTACCGACGGCACAATAAATAAAGGATTGCATAGTTGTAAAAGGAGAA